>NW_010357109.1:168473-203643 GCF_000414095.1 Morus notabilis
AGAATTAATTAATTAATTAAAGTGTTTAATTAATTATTAATTTTATTGGAGCTCGGGGTTATAGGTCCATTAGTCCCCGCGTCGTCCTTGTAATTCTACCAGACACAAATGGCAAAATGGAAACTTTAGAATTACGGAATTCTAAAATTAAATACTCAAAAAATAATTAATTGAGAATTAATTCTTATTTAAATAATGTGATTATTTAAATTTGAATTTGAATCATGAACATAATTTAAATTTATCCTTTTAAACTTATTTGATAAGTTTGTCAATTTAGAATTCAAATTAATTTAAGTTTGACTTAAATTCAAATTTGAATTTGAATTAAAATTGGACTACAGGATAAAGGATGATTTTCTCTTCCTTCCCTATCTGCAATTGGTGCCACACACAGGATAGGAAACCCTAGCATGGCCGGCCACAAGGAGATAAGGTAGAGGATAATTTTTGTTCAAAATTCAAATAGGAGAAAGAGATTTGATTCCTTCCAGAAGTTGGACTTCTACTCTATAAATAAGATATGATGAAAAATTGTGTGACAATTTTTTAACCTAACTTAAGGGGGCTGGCCGAAATTCCCATAATAGAAAGAAAGAAAATTTTTCTCCCAAAAAAATTCCACATCGTGCATGCGTTGGTGTTTGTGGAAAATTTGAGTGTTTGATTTAACTTGTTTTAGTCTCGAGTGTGCCCACACACACGTCTACGTAGATTCAAGGAATTGACGTGGAAGATTTTAGTTTTCTAAACACAAGGCTTTGGAGCAATGATCGTTCGTGGTCAAAGAACTCAAGTTATCATCCGAGTCAACATCCAGGTATTTTTCCTAATTGAGTTCTTGATATATAAATTAATGTGATTAATTTATTCGTGCATAAATTAATATAATCTATAGAGTATCTCAAAAGTTTTGTGAACATTTTTGTTATACTTGATCCGCCCTCCAGCACGCTTCCGCATCCGAATTTGATTTGGTAACCAACATTAAATACTATAATCTCACTACACAAAACTGAAACACTAACTAGAAATAAACTATGCGATGTGGTAAAGTAACATAAACAACTCACATTCATGTGATGAATATAAGTTTATCCCAAATGGAGGATTCTCCTTCTATCCCTAATGAAACCACTATAGCTAACTGTTAGCTAAGGTTGTGCGTGGTAATTTACAAGTAGCATGAAAGCATGGAGACGGCTTATGAGATAATGCAGTAATCAGATATCGTATCTAGGAATCTATATAAGAAAGGCTTGGCTAAATACTATAAGGGCCTTAACCAAAAGACAAAAGGAAAGTCGTTTCCACCAAAATAAAGGAAAAGAATCAAGCGAATATGATTTGCTAGTTCTGAAAACATGTTTAGTAAAAGGTGACTCCTATTCCTGAATAGTAGATTCAGGAGTTACTACTCATGTTTGTTTTCTCTATTAAGTCTTAGTTGTCACAAGGAAAGTCGTTTCCATCAAAACAAAGAAATGAACTCAAGCAAATGTGATTTGCTAGTTCTAAGAACATGTTTTAGTAAAAGGGTGATACCTTATCCGGGATAGTAGATTCGGGAATAACTAATCATATTTGTTTTCTTTAAGTCTCAGCTCTTACAAGGAAATTGTTTCCTGAAACAAAGAAAGGAACTCAAGCAAATACGATTTGCTAGTTCTAAAAACATGTTTTAGTAAAATGGTGATACCTTATCCTGAATAGTAGATTCGGGAATAACTAATCATGTTCGTTTTCTTTATTAAGTTTTAGCCCTTAAATGCAAATTTGCTTCCACTTAAACAAAGAAGAAGAATTAAAGTAAATAAGATTTACTAATTCTAGAAACATCTTTAGTAGAGGGTGATTCCTCGTCCTGGATAGTTGATTCAGGAGCAACTAATAATGTTTGGTTTTCTTTGCAAAATATTAGTTCTTACAAAGAACTTGCCGTCAGGGACTACACGATGGTGAGAATACCGCGAAGGTATCGGCAAAAACAGTGGGAGAAGCTAGACTTCAGTTTTAGAAATACCTTGTTGTGAACAATGCATGTTTCCCTCCAGGCATAAAGAGAAATTTGATTTCTAATTCTAAATTATTAGAACAATTACCTTTAATAATAATCTAGTCCACATCTTTCAGAATGGTTCCGATATTTGTTCTAGATATTTGAAAAATGTTTTATACCGTTTAAACCGATGCCTGGCTCATTGCCTAATGTTGAAATGTTCAAAAGTTGTCGAACCTAAGAATAAGAAACAAAATATTTCTCACGATAATAACACATATATGTGGCATCTTAGGCTTGGTCATATTAATCTAAATGGGATTAAAAGACTGGTAAATGATGGTCATTTACGCGAACTAAAAGTTAGTAAGCTTCTGGTCTGTGAATCTTATCTGGGAGGCAAAATCATCAAGAGGCCTTCCACGTCGAAAGGAGAAAGAGCCACATAACTTTTTCAGCTGATGCATTCAGATGTATGTGGACCGTTAAACGTCTAAGCAAGAGAAGGTTACAAATATTTTGTCACCTTTATTAGAGATTATTCGAGATATGGTTATGTTTACCTAATGTAATGGAAATATGAAACTTTTGGAAAGTTTAGAGAGTTCTGAGCAGAAGTTGAAAAATAATTAGGTAAATCAATCAAGACACTTTGATCAGCTCGAGGGGGTGAATACCTGGACCAAGAGTGCCAGGATTTCTTGATTGAAGAAGGTGTGGTATCCTAATTGACTACACCTGGTACATCACAGCAGAATGGTGTAGCCGAAAGGAGAAACTGGACTTTACTAGACATGATAAGATCAATGTTGAGTTATTCTTCACTTCCTACTTCGTTCTGGGGTTATACCCTAAGAACCACCACGTATATTCTGAATCTAGTACCATCTAAGTCTATACCAAAGATACCCCTAGAGTTGTGGAATGGTCAAAAGCCAATTTTGAAGCATATTCGCATATGGGGGTGTCCGGCTCATGTGATGAAACAATAGACTGGGAAGGTGGAACCAAGATCAGAAATATGCATATTTGTAGAATATGCAATGGAGACATGAGAAGGATTATTTTATATAATCACAAGAATCAAATGATATTTGTATCGATAAATGTCACGTTTCTGGAGCATGACTATATGATAGTTTTCAAGCCCAGAAGCAAAGTAGTTCTGGAAAAGTTACTTTCCAATGAGATTGGACCACACCCGACAAGAGTTGTTGGAACGCTAAGAAATAAGACCATGATTCCTAATCAAACTCCTGTGGCACCTCGTCGTAGTGGGAGGGTAAGCAAGTTACCTAACCGATATACCGAGGAAGCACAAATCGTCACTGCTGATGACAGCAAGGAGAATCCGTTGACCTTTAAGTCTGCGATGGATGATTTTGATAAGGAAAAGTGGCAAGCAGCTATGAAACTCGAGATAGAGTCCATGAACTCCAACTCAGTCTAGCAACTTATAGATCTACCTAAAGGGGTAAAACCCATTGGATGCAAATGGAACGTCAAGAGAAAAAGATGAGTGGTTGGAAAAGTAGAGACTTATAAAGTAAGGCTAGTAGTTAAGGGTTACACCATAAATAAGGAGTTGACTATGAGTAAACTCTCTCGTCAGTGGCCATGCTTAAATCCATCCGGATACTCTTGGCCATAGCAGCATATTTTAAATATGAGATATGGCAGATGGATGTCAAGATAGCTTTTCTGAATTGTTGACTTGAGGAAATCATCTATATCGTTTAGCCAGAGAGTTACATAGAGAAAGACCAAGAGCAGAAAGTCTGCAAACTTTAGAGATCCATTTATGGATTGAAGCAAACTTCTAGATCATGGAACATCAGGTTTGATGAAGCTATTAAGTCTGATGGATTTGATCAAAACAAAGATGCTTCAAACGAAAGAAAGAAGATGTTCGTATTCTTTACAAGCTCTAATATCTGATATTCAGTGGGAGTAGTCAGTTGTTGTCAGTTGAACTCAAAATTTGATCATTGGGTAGCCGTGTAGTGTATCCTTAAGTGTATGAGGAAAACAAGAAACTATAAGATAGTTTAGTTAGTGAAAGAGTTATCTTTAGCTGGATACACAGACTTTGACTATGAGTCATGCATGGATTTTGAGAGTCAACATCAAAATCTGTGTTCACACTAGGTGAAGGAGTCATGATACGAAAGGTTGTTGGCAAAGTGTGATTGCTAATTCTATCGTTAAAAGTTAATTTGTAGCAGCTTATGAAGCATCAAAGGAAAGCAACCTGACATTAAAAATTTTTAACTGTTCTGGAAGTTGTTCCAGGCATAGATCAGTTATAGACACCTAGAAAGTTTTAGGATTGGAGACATATTCTATCTACTTTAGGACAAGTGGGAGATTGTTGAGAATGGTGTCCTAGAAGCATGAGATGTAATATGACATTTATTATTTATTTAATGAAAGAGTTTATTCATTATTTTATGTGCATATATTTATGAATATTTTATGAATATCAATGAAAATTCCATGATAATTTATGTGACCTTAAACGTTGTATATAAGTGTTATATATGAGAGGATAATGTATAAGGATAATAATCAAAAACGGTGTTCATAATGAATTTAATTAAAGTTCAGAATCTTTAATTAAAACATTGTTAATACATGTCATTCCCATTTAGAATAGAACGGTGTTATCCACACTGTTAATATGGCGAGATATTGAATGAGTGTATTTTGCATAATGAGATTATGGGGAACAAGGACACAGACACAATACGAATTTTGAATAATTTATGTTAAGTATAGAAATTCTAATTGAATCTACCGATAGTCATATATATAATGATCTTAATCCTGAGCTCTTAACAGACTCCTATTTATAGATTTGTGTCTTTTGATTTAGTCGGTACAGATTCTGAGACCCTGAATCATATTCCTTGTATTTTGGAGATATGATAAAGTAGGTAGCCGGGAATGTTATTATACGAGATGGAATATATTCTTTCTTGAGATAGAAGTAGATTAATAATTCTCTTGAGAGTTTATTCGGTACTTGGACCAGTAGGAGCTCTGATTCATGAATGTGTTTTATGAATCACTGTCCATTAGAGAATCAATGGTACTCAAGGATAAAGATATAATTAGAGAGGTTAACGGATTTTACCTAACTCTAATTATGAATTATTTATGGATGATTGATCTATATGCAGGGACTATATCGAATTGACACTTCACAGTTGAGAAGTAATTTATATATATAATTTTGAGAGTGCAATTCCAAGTTTATAGTATAGTAACTATTAGAATTAATATAATTAATTAATTAATTAAAGTGTTTAATTAATTATTAATTTTATTGGAGCTCGAGATTATAGGTCCATTAGTCCCCGTGTCGTCCTAGTAATTCTACAAGACACAAAGGGCAAAATGAGAATTTTAGAATTACGAAATTCTAAAATTAACTACTCGAAGATAATTAATTGAGAATTAATTATTATTTAAATAATGTGATTAGTTAAATTTAAATTTGAACACATCTAGTTTTATCCATTTAAACTTATTTGATAAGTTGTTCAATTTAGAATTCAAATTAATTTAAGTTTGACTTAAATTGGAATTTGAATTTGAGTCAAAATTAGACTGCAAAATAAAGGATGATTTTCTCTTCCTTCCCTATTTGATATTAGCGCCCACACAGGGATAAAATCCCCTATGAATGGCCGGCCATAATGGATAAAAGAAAAGAGGAGATTATGTTCCAAATTCAAATAGGAGATAATTAACAAGCTTTATCTTGGAGATAGAGATTGGATTCCTTCTAGAAGTTTGACTTCTACTCTACAAATAAGAGAATGATGAAAAATTGTGAGACACAATTTTTTAACACAATTTTTTACCTATATTTGATATGGTGGCCGAAATTCTCTAGTATAGTGAAAAGGAAAAAAATTTCTCCAAAAATTTCACATCGTTCATGCGTTGGTGTTTGTGGAAATTCGAGTGTTTATTCTAACCCATTTTGTCTCAGGTGTGCCCACACACCCGTCTTCATGGATTCTAAGAATTGAAATGGAAGACATTGGTTTTCTAAACACAAGGCTTTAGAGCAAGGATTGTTCGTGGTCAAAGAACTCAAGTTATCATCCTAATCGGCCGCCGGGTATAATTCCTAATTAAGTTCTATTAAATAAATTAATGTGATTAACTTATTCGTGCATAAATTAATATAATTTATAGAGTATCAAAAAGGTTTTATGAAAATTTTTGTTATACGCGATCCACTATCCCCATGCTTCCGCATCTGAATTCGATTCAGAAACCAACATCTGCAAGGTTGTTCTTTGACACGATCTTCAAAACCGCTACATCGCCTCTCTCTACAATGTCTCTGATCAGGTGATATTTCCTTTCTCTATGTTTAGCACTCTTATGGCTTCTAGGTTCTTTTGAATTAGCCACCACTGCACTATTGTCACAGTAAAGCTTTATTGGCTTATCCATATCTAGAACAACTTCCAGATCAGTTAAGAACTTCTAAAGCCATGTAGCTTCCTTTGCGGCTTCACAAGCTACAACATACTTAGCTTCCATGGTAGAGTCAGCAACACACTTTGCTTTACACTTCCATGGTCTTGTACACATCATGGCATACATGAGGCTTCCCACAGCAGATACATAAGGATACCGTCTATCTTCTTCTTATTGTGGAGTCTTTAGAAATTGCTCCTTAGAAAGATGAATGTCATGCCTAGAAGGCAAATTCCTTTTCTTAGAGTTCTGCATCGAGAACCTAGACAATATCATGTCTATATACGATGCCTGAGATAATACCAACAGCATTTTCTTGCGATCTCCAATAATCTTAATCCCAATAATATAATGCCACGTCCCGCAACAGGGGTTAGTAATGTGGAGGCTCGTTTAAAAGTTAAACATAATTAAGAAAGTAATTAAGCATTTAGAAATATAATAATCAAAGTCAAAAGTAAAACATTAAAGAGATTTCCAAACAAGTCCCACATTTTGATGAAATAAAAATACAAGAAAGTGATGGCGACTTTCACACTTTTTTTATAAAAGAGTTTCAAAATTAAGCCATTGGCATCATTCAAGGTCTAACTCACAGGATATACAATATTGTACATACATGAACATGTAAAGAACATTTACAGACATCAACCACAGTCTAGATATTTAAAATTTACAGCCTAAGAGTTTACAATCCTTACATTATTCAACAAGGATGAAAGAGCACAATTCCTTCCATTGCACTACACCAGCTAGGCTACCTGAGTGTGCTTCTCACTCAGCACTGCTTCTAGCATTGCCTGAGAGGGGTTTAATATATATATATATATAAGTAAGAAAAACATGAGCAGAATTCCCAGTAAGATATATTTAAGAAAACTTTATAAATAAGTAAATAAATAAAGATATCCAGTTCCAACACAACAGCTGGAACCTAACATCCATTTTTTTAAAGGAAGCATAAACTTTAAATTCCGTATTACAAGCATCATCAACTAATTTATGCTATGATAAATTACTTACACAACTACAAGCACAAGTCTTGACACCACCACAATGGCCCGGTCTGGGTTTTGAGTTATGCCCCTGAGAATAAACGCTACATATCCTATCTAGGCCATCAGCGGGCTTACCAATTTGTAAGATATCTTATCTTAAGAAATCATTCATTAAAACTTTGAAACAGTTCATTATGATTCCAATAGCTACAATCAAGTTATTGTGTTAAAATACATTTCTTTATCAAACATGTTCTTTCTTTTTAAACATTTGGATTGGCCAAAACTCTTTAAAATAGGCTATCAAAGAAAAGGACAAGGAATCCTACCTCTCAAGTACCAAACCTATTGCTAGCCTTTCGGTATCCTAGCCTCTGCTTCCTTCAAAGCTTCTAATCTGATTCTTCAACTAGCATTGTCACAAAACAACGTTTTAGAATTCAACCCTCATTCCTAAAACAAATCAAGCTCAACCATATACAATGATTTCCCATTAGTGTGCCTTAATCAAATTTCAAGCTTCATAAATCATTTCGTAATTCAAATCAGCATTCCAAGGATTTTGATCTCAAAACCTGGATTAAAGATGCTAATCCATCTACTTTAGATTCCCAAATGAAGCTAATTTGGGTTCTCTTTGAAATTCGGTGTCAAAACAGCATTTTAAGGCAAAAGAGGGTCGAACCGTGTGTGTCTCGGTCGACCGATGACAGAAAGGTTCATCTCCACCGGTTGGCCGGTGGAGAAGGGACCAGTTAACTGGTCTAGTTGACCGGTGGGAGCTAAACAGATAGGCCGACATGGCGGATCTGAAGAAAACAGAGCCAAAACCTACAAATCTGAGTTTAATTCTAAAATTTTTTCAAAGGAAACAACAAATTCAGGTTCCAATTACTAAATCAAGTCCAAAGAACCAGAAATCCCCAATTTCCATCATGATTTCAACCAAAACTCATCAAAATCCAATTCAAACTGAAAATAAGTTTTTCCAAAGGAAAAATCTAAGATTCAAGAGAACCTTTTAAGAAATCTTACCCCAAATTGTTCCTTTGATGTTGAAACTTCTTAAGGTTCCTCTTTGGTTCAAGATCTTGGGAGATTGTGATAAATTTTTAAGAGAGAGAGAGAGAAAGAGAGTTACGGGAGAGAAAGTGAGAGAAAAGAGGGAGAGAGTTACGGGAAAGAAAGAGAAAAGAGAGAAAGAAAAGGAAAGAAAAAGAAATAAAGAAAAAGTAAAGGATAAATTTCAAAAGATATTTACAAAAATAGATCGAAAAATGTGTCTACACACACTGTTGGGGTGAAAATCTAAATACTGAAAATGTTTAGAATCCTTGGAAATATTTAAACTTATATATTGGAAAGTATCTCATGAACATGATTAATTAAATAAACCAAATTAGGCACACTAATAAATCTAAATTATCTTAATTAATCCTGTTTAATTCCTTGAGGTGTTATAGCTCTACCCCCCTTAAGGAATTTCGTCCTCAAAATTAGAGCTTAAAGTGTAAACAGATGCAGGTATTGCTCTTGCATCATTGTTTCAATCTCTCATGTCGTTTCCTCGATACTATGGTGTTGTCATAGCACTTTCACTAGTGAAATCTCACGATGATGCAAACTCTTTATCTTCCTATCAAGAATTTGAACCGGTGCTTCCTCGTAAGTTATGTCATACTGGATCAGAATGTCATACCATTGCACCACAGCTTCTGGATCGAGTTGGTATTTATGAAGCATAGAGACATGGAACACATCATGCACGTGAGATAACTCAAGTAGCAAGGCAAGATGATAAGCCACGACACCGACTCATTGTACGATCAGGAATGGTCCAATGTACCTTGGCACAAGTTTCCTTTTTTCACCAAAATGAACAACTCCTTTGCACAGGGAAACCTTCAACAGAACAAAATCAACTTCCTGGAATTCCAAAGGTCTATCCCCTCTATCAGCATAGCTCTTTTGATGACTTTGAGCTGTTAACAATCGTTCCCGGATAACAGCTATCTTCTCGTTGTTCTCTTAAATAACTTTTGGTCTAGTAGTAAGTCGATCCTCTGGCTCAAGCCAACAACCTAGTGATCTACAGGTTCGACCAGAGAGAGCTTCAAATGGTGTCATGCCGATACTGGCATGATTGCTGTTGTTGAAAGCAAACTCAGCAAGGTGAAGATATTTCTTCCAGTTTCCACCAAAGTCCAGAATACAAGCACCAAGCATATCCTCCAAAATTTGAATAACTCTTTCAGATTGCCTATTAGTCTGAGGATGAAAAGTCAGCTGAAATTCAATTCTGTTAACATGGCTTTTTGGAAACTTCTCCAATACCTTACATTAAAGCGAGTGTCACGATCGGATGTAATAGATAATGGCACTCCATGAAGTCTTACAATGTGCTCCATGTACAACCCTGCCAAGATCTTCTGGGAATACGTTGTACAAAATGGTATGAAGTGTGCAAATTTTGTTAGTCTGTCCACCATCACCCATATGGCATCATGTTTCTGTTAAGTTCTCGGAAGTCCCATTAGAAAATCCATCATGATGTGTTCCCATTTCCATCCCGGAACAGGTAGAGGGTGTAATTCTCCAGCAGGTTTCTGGCGTTCCGCTTTAATTCGGAGGCAAGTTACACATTTTGAAACATATTCACGAATGTCTTTCTTCATACCTCTCCACCAATATTGTCTTTTAAGATCTTGATACATCTTGGTACTTCCAGGATGAATAGCATACCACGACTTATGGGCTTCGTGTAGAACTGCTTTCTTAATCTCATCTACCTTAAGAGCAGCTAGGCGATTCCTAAAATGAAACACCCCATCCTTTTGAATCTTCCAATCCTCATGTTGCTCTCCATTCTGAATTCAAATCTAAATTCCTTGAAGATGGGGATCCTGCCATTGATTCTTGCTTGACTTGTTGCACAAGAGTTGGTGTAGAAGTCAAATTGTACACCATCGCCTATTTATTATCCTCATAGTACTGAAGATCATAATCACTTACTACTTCAGTCCTTTTCCAATCTTCTAAAGCTAATGACGCCATAGTTCCTAAAGTCTTTCTGCTAAGCGCATCAACTACCACATTAGCCTTTCTAGGATGATATTGTAACGTGAAGTCGTAATCTTCCATGTATTCCATCCATCTTCTTTGCCTGAGATTCAGATCCTTCTGAGTGAACAAGTACTTCAAACTCTTATGGTCAGAGAAGATCTAAAACTTCACCCCATAAAGATAACATCTCCATATCTTTAATGCAAATATCACCGCTGCCAGCTCCAAATCATGAGCGGGGTAATTCCGTTCATGCGGTTTCAGCTGGCAAGATGCATGGGCTACAACGCATCCACCTTGCATCAGAACACATTTAAGTCCACTCCTTGACACATCAGAATATACTTCATATGGTTCCTCGCTATTGGGTATGGTCAGGACTAGTGCACTTGTCAGTCTGGCCTTCAACTCTTGAAATGCATGTTCACATTTAGCATCCCATTCAAATTGGACTTCTTTCTTGGTCAATCGAGTCATCGGTGTAGTAATACTCGAGAAGTCCTTTACAAAATGCTGATAATATCCTGCAAGTCTGAGGAAACTTTAAATTTCTGTTACATCCTCGGCCTTTCCCACTGTAGCACAGTCTCAATCTTTGAAGGATCTACCAAAATTTCTTGTCTCGATATTACATGTTCAAGGAACTTTACATTCGTTAGCCAGAATTCATCTTTCTTCTTTTTTACATATAAATGATGGTCATGAATAGTCTGAAAAATAATTCTCAAATGTTGTTCATGTTCCTCCCAAGTCTTTGAGTAAACCAAGATATCATCGATAAAGACTATCACAAATTGATCTAAGTAAGGTCGGAAGACCCAGTTCATTAAATCCATGAAAGCCGTAAGAGCGTTCGTCAACCCAAAAGGCATCACCAGAAACTCAAAATGCCCATACTGGGTTCTAAAAGCAGTTTTCGGGATGTTTTCCTCCTTCACTTTAAGCTGACGATATCCATACCTTAAGTCAATCTTAGAGTAGTACTATGATCCACCCAATTGATCGAATAACTCATTGATTCTCAGCAATGGGTATTTATTCTTTACAGTTACCCTATTCAATTGACGATAATCAATACACAACTGAAGAGATCCACTGTGCTTCTTTACAAACAACACAAGTGTGCCCCATGGGGAAGTGCTATTCCTGATATACCCCTTTTCTGCTAACTCATCGAGTTGCTTCTTTAATTCTTTCATCTCAGTAGGCGCCATTCGGTAAGGAGGAATGGAAATATGAGCCATTTTCGGTACTAGATCTATACATAATTATATTTCTTGATTAGCGGTAAACCTGGCAACTCATCTGAAAATACATCAGCATATTCATCCACCACAGAAATTCTTATATTATCTCCGGTTACAGCAGGTTCACCTTTTAAGGCAAGAAGGAAAGAAAAGCATGCTAAGTTTGTACGTCCTCCAACGTTGTATTTCAACAGTCGTTCTTCCAGGACTGGGTTCATGTCCGCTTGATAAGTGATTGTCGCTCCAAAATTGGTAATTTAAGTTACTCTCCTACGGTAATAATCAACAATTGCACCGTATTTTGACAACCAATCCATTCTGAGCACCACATCAAACAGACTCATTCGAAGGATGACTAAGTCAACGCTCAATCGCTCACCTCCAATCATGATTTCACACGATCTACATACACTAACTACATCCACACATCCCGGTGGGGAGTTCAATATCATCAGAGTTTCCAGGTTCTCATATTTCAATTTCAAAGTTTGAACAAATGAACTTGATATAAAGGAATGGTTAGCATCTATATCAAACAATACATGAGCCAAAGAGTGTGAGATCAAAATCATACCCTCAACAACAGTATTGCTGGCCTGACCTCCAAAACTTCCTCCTATCAGGGTATAAGCTTGTCCCTGTACTTTCCTCTTTCCTCTATCACTGGTATTGGGCCTCTGGTTCCCTAGCCTATACTACAGTGGCGAAGGTAACTGCATTGATCCCGGAGCTTGAGGCCAGAATTATGGGTAATACGGCGGATGATAGGTTGGCACAGGAGGGAATGACATTTATGATGGTAGCTGTGACTGGTAAGATTATACAAACTGTGGTAGCCTCTCCTGACTGTATGAGGTGTCACTCTGAGGCTATTGAGTCGGCGGCTGATTCTGATTAGGACAATTCCTCCTAATATGACCAATCTGCCCACAATGATGATACTTAGGTTTATAGGGACCACTCATGTCACTTCCAGATGAACTACTACTACCACTGGCCATTTCTCCATTGATCTGCCCTTAATTACGATTCTTTCTATTACTCCGCTGTGACTCGCTTGTTACAGAAGGTCCTCCTATAACAAAAGCTCGACTGGTGGCTTCTCTACTTTGATAATACGCTTGATTATCTTGTTCCACACTTGTAGCAGCAGCCACCACTTCCTGGTAGTTATGAATCCTTAAGGCCACCAATGATCTCTTTATTGAGCCCTTAAGACCTTTTTCAAACTTAAGGCACTTCAGGTGTTCAGACTCCACCAAAGATGACGCTAATCAGGATAAGTCATTAAACTTAGCCTCATATTCCCTCACCGGCATATCACCCTGCTATAAGGTCATAAACTCCATAACCTTTTCATCCTGATAACTCTGAATGAAGTATTGTTCATTGAAAAGAGCTTCAAATTGATCCTAAGTCATCACTGAAACATCATGCCTTCTCCTTACTTGCTTCCACCAAGTACTCGCTTGACCTTTCAGCTTATACACCATAAATTCCACCCAGTACTCCCTAGTGTTCAAGTGTTTCACTATGGAATCAAACCAATATTCAGCTTCCTGAGGCCCTCCCTCACTATTAAATGTAGGAATAGGTCCACATCTAAATTCATGAAAATAGCCTTACTTTCTATCCTCGACCGATCACACATTCTGAGCTCGGGTGGCCATCCCTTAGAAAGTGACATACATGACATCCATGAATTCCTCATTTTGTGGTGCCAGTTGATTAACTGGCCTACCACATGGCGGCATCTCCTTTAACTAAAAAGAAACTAGACTGCTTAGTGGATTCCTGATGTCATACATGTATGCACAATCCCGTAGTTTCTAAACCTAAGGCTCTGATACCAAGTCTTGTCACGCCCCAAAACAGGGGTTAGCGACGTGGAGGCTCGTTTAAAAGTTACATATAATTAAGAAAGTAATTAAGCATTTAGAAATATAATAATCAAAGTCAAAAGTAAAACATTAAAGAGATTTCTAAACAAGTCTCACATTTTGATGAAATGAAAATACGAGAAAGTGATGGGGACTTTCAAACTTTTTTGATAAAACAGGTTCAAAATTAAGCCTTTGACATCATTCAGGGTCTCACCCACAAGATATACAATATAGTACATACATGAACATGTAAAGAACATTTACAGACATCAACCACGGTCTACATATTCAAAGTTTACAGTCTAAGAGTTTACAATCCTTACATTATTCAACAAGGATGAAAGAGCATAATTCCTTCCTTTGTACTACACTAGCTAGGCTACCTGAGTGTGCTTCTCACTCAGCACTGCTTCTAGCGTCACCTAAGAGGGGTTTAATATATATATATATAAGCAATAAAAACATGAGCAAAAGGCCCAGTAGGATATATTTAAAAAAACTTTATAAACAAGTAAATAAATAAAGATATTCAGTTCCAACACAACAGCTAGAACCTAACATCCTTTTTTTTAAAGGAAGTATAAACTTAAAATTTCATATTATAGGCATTAGCAAGTAATTTATACTATGATAAATTACTTACACAATCACAAGCACAAGCCTTAACACCACCATAGTGGCCCGGTCCGGGTTTTGAGGTCTGCCCCCGAAGATAGACGCTGCATATCCTATCTTGGCCATCAGCGGGCTTACCAGTTTGTAAGATATCTTATCTTAAGAAATCATTCATTAAAACTTTGAAACATCTCATTATGATTCCAATAGCTAAAATCAAGCTATTGTGTTAAAATACTATTCTTTATCAAACATGTCCTTTCTTTTTAAACATTTGCATTGGCCAAAACTCTTTAAAATAGGCTATCAAAGAAAAGGACAAGGAATCCTATCTCTCAAGTACCAAACCTGTTGCTAGCCTATCGGTATCCTAGCATCCGCTTCCTTCAAAGCTTCTAATCCAATTCCTCAAGTAGCATTGTCACAAAACAACTTTTTAAAATTCAACCATCATTCCTAAAACAAATTAAGCTCAACTGTACACAATGATTTCCTATTAGTAAGCCTTAATCAAATTCCAAGTTTCATAAATCATTTCATAATCCAAATCATCATTCCATGGATTTTGATCTCAAAACTTGGATTATAGATGCTAATCCATCTACTTTAGGTTCCCAAATGAAGCTAATTTAGGTTCTCTTTGAAACTCGGTATCAAAACAGCATTTTAAGGAAAAATAGGGTCAAACTGTGTATGTACCGGTCGACCGATGACAGAAAGGTTCATCTCTACCAATCGGCCGGTGGAGAAGGGATCGGTCGACCAGTGGGAGCTGAACAAATCGGCTAACATGGCCGATCCGAAGAAAACAGAGCCAAAACCTACAAATCTGAGTTCAATTATGAAATATTTTTAAAGGAAACAACAAATCTAGATTCCAATTACTAAATGAAGTCTAAAGAACCAGAAATCTCTAATTTTCATCATGATTTCAACCAAAACTCATCAAAATCCAATTCGATTGACCTCTTCTTTACATCTGTCATCAATTCCACGTCGTTTCCGATGAGTAGAATGTCATCAATGTAAAGAACTAAGAAAACTACTTTCTCTTCTTTCTTGTACTTGTAGACACATGGATCAAATCTATAAGACTTAATAGCCTCATCAAACCTGATGTTCCATGACCTAGAAGCCTGCTTCAATCTATAAATGGATCTCTGCAGCTTGTAGACTTTCTGTTCTTGTCCTTCCTCTATGTAACCCTCTGGTTGATCCATATAGATGGTTTTCTTAAGATAGCGATTCAAAAAAGCTGTCTTGACATCCATCTACCATATCTCATAGTCAAAATATGTTATTATGGCTAGGAGTATCTAGATTGACATAAGCATGGCTACCGATGAGAAAGTTTCCTCATAGTCAACTCCTCATTTCTAGTTATAACCCTTAGCTACTAGTCTTGCTTTATAATTCTCTACTTTTCCATTTGCTCCTCTCTTTCTCTTAAAGATCCACTTACGTCAGATGAGTTTTATCCCTTCGGGTAGGTCTACAAGTTGCCAGATTAAGTTGGAGTGCATGGACCCCATCTCGAGTTTCATTGATGCTTGTCATTTTTCCTTATCAAAATCATCCATTGTAGCCTTAAAGGTCGACGGATCCTCCTTACTATCATCCGCAGTGACGATTTGTGCTTCCCCGGTATACCGGTCGGGTAACCTGCTTACCACTACGATGAGGTGCCATAGGAGTCTGATTAGGAACTGTGGTCTTATTTCTTTGTGGTCTGACAATACTTGTCGGTTGTGGTCCAATCTCATCAGAAAGTAACTCCTCCAGAACTACTTTGCTTCTGGGCTTAAAATATATCATATAGTCATGCACCAGAAACGTGGCATTTATCGATACAAATACCTTTTCATCTCCTTGACTATAAAATAGTCCTCCTCTTGTCCCTTGTGGGTATCCCACGAAGATACATACTTCTGACATCAGTTCCAACTTCCCAACCTTTTGCCTCAACACGTGTGTTGGACACCCCCATATGCGAATATGTCTCAAACTAAGTTTTTGACCATTCCACAACTCTAGGAGCGTCTTAGGTACAGACTTGGATGGTACCAAGTTTAATATGTACAGTCCTTAAGGCGTAACCCCATAACAAAGTAGGCAATGAAGAATAACTCAATATTGATCTTATCATGTCGAGAAAGGTTCGATTTCTCCTTTCGGAAACACCATTATGCTCTGGTGTGTCAGGGGCTATCAATTGTGACAACACACCTTCTTCAATCAAGTAATCTCATAACTCCCAGTCCAGGTATTCACCCCCTCAATCCTGTCAGGGGCTAGTCTTTCAATCCTGTTTAGGTTAATATGACCAATCCTAAGATTCCACATATATGTGTTATTGTCGTGAGAAATCTTTTGCTTCTTTTTGTACTGGATTCTTAGTTGTTATCATATTTAATGAAAAAAAAAAGGAAATATATCATATGCCCCCAAAAGATGTGATTTTATTGAATTGAAATAATATGAATAAGTACACATAATTGGCTGCCTCGTTAAAAGTCTTGTCAAGTAAAACCCGTGGGGAGATCGGGATAAAACCTTAGCTAAGAAAAAAGGGGTACGGTATACTAGGATAAGTAAATTAAAATGTGGCCGAATTGCTTCCAGAAGATTATGTTATGTCTAAGTTTAAAAAATAGTCTATAAATATATCATCTATGTAATGTTGTTTTCGTCTCCCAGCATATTCCTATTGTTTCACGCACATTAGTCCCTCCAAGATATCCGGGTTGCTCCTCTTATAGTCAAGAATTTGATTGCTTGCACTAAATGCTTGCTCTGATGCTACTGTGAACACTGGAGTTGTCAGAATGTCGCGTGCTATCATGGATAATGTTGAGAAACGATCTGTCTTTGCTCTTTCACCACTGTAAGATGTCTAGTTTATCATCATCAATTACAAAATTTGACTCAAAATATTTGAGTAGTTTTGAAGGTGATCCATGTGTTGATGATGATCCCGATGCTTTCTCTTTTCTCTTTAAGAAGCTCCTCAATGAACCTTTAGGCCCCGAACTGCTCTTTGACGTTGAAGTTGATTATTGTTGTTGTCATGTTCCGTATTTTTTTCATACAATGCAAACAATTGTTCTAACATTTTCCTAGCATCATCAATGGTTAGTTCCATATCAATTGATAAGTTCATCAAGGATTATGTCCTATCTAATCCACATCTAGGATCTAAAATTATTGCTAATGCATATAAAATAGGACAACTGGCCCAATAACTTTTAAATTTTCTTTCCATTTCATAAACTATGGGTGCAAAAAGATCAGTATGCCTATAATAAGTAAATGTTTCAAAAATATTAAATAATTGATGCAAATCAAGATGAGTAGTAGGATAATGCACACCATAAAATAATTTGGTAGCGTTGTAGAATACTTCTAAAAATTTTAAAAAGTACTCACCAATCTTCTAATCTGCATCATAAATAAAATGCTCATCATGCTTATTGTTCACATATGTAGTGATTATCTATTGATACGGAATAGCATTTTTCAACATTATGTAGGTGGAGTTCCACCTATGTCGAACATCTGTTGGAAACTTTCTTGGCCGCATCTGGCTATTCCTGCAATATTGGCGAAATTCTTGGAGCCGAGCTCTTGAACTAGAGATGAAAGATAACGTCTCTCTAATTTTAGTTAGAAGATGGGATATAGATTCAATACCAGCTTGGACTACTAAGTTTATGATATAAAATACACAACGTTGATGAAAAAATTCTCCAACAAAAGGTGGTTTTAAATTTGCTTTAAACATGTTGATAGCAGCTATGTTTGCTGATGCATTATCAAAAGTAATCGTTAAAACTTTATCTTCAATGCCATAAAAATTAAAAGTCTCCATAATAGTAGAAAAAATAGCATTTGCATTATGTGGAAAATGGCATAAATGAAAACCAATAATTCATTTTTGTAAAATTGAATCCCCGTCAACATAATGAGTCGTGACGCATAAATAACCAGTTTTATTACAACCCTCCCAAAGATCAGATGTGTAAGAGACTGTAGCATTAAAAGACTTAAAATTATCAACAAGTGATTATCTCATTGTATAAAAAACTTTCATGCAATCAGCTCTAGTTGTGTTTCTACTAACCCTTTTAAATTGTGGACAAAATGTCGTCTGAATAAATTCTTCAAATGCTGCATCATCTGCAAAAGATAATGGTAATTTGGCACTAGCTAAAAATTTAGCTAGTTCCTCACGAGCACGTTGTGCATCATATGAAAAATTTTGTAAACCTTGATTTGTTTGTGAAAGTGTTTGTTGGCAGGAGTCCACACTACCACCTTGGTGTAATTGTAGACATGCTTTTCAATGTCTATCGAGATGGCCAGTACCCCCACTTTTTTGTTGAAAAAGTGTTTTTTACAATATTTACATACCGCACGCATTTTAACTTCACCAGATTTTGAATTTGGTCGTAGCTCCTCTGTTAAATGTTGCCATGCAGGAGCAGTGTACGGTCTTTTTCCCCTTGCACGTTCTCCAACATCCTCATTGTGCACTGATTTATTATCAATCGGAACATTATCCGCATCAGTGGGGTTGGAGTTGTGCATCAAAATTTCATCATCGAAAAATGGTTGATCTCCAAAATCACAAACATCAAGAAAATTTCCTTCGCCATTTTCTGTAAAAAACAAAAAAAAACAAAAAAAAAAATTAGTGTTAACAAAGGGGTTTATAAATAATAAACAATGTAAATAAACATTAAATAGGAAGAAAATATTATACAAAAATAATGAGTACAGTACATTTGTTTTTTAGGATGTCTTCAATTTGATTGAAAATTGTAAATGAAACAGATAAAAGAAAGTTAGGAATCGAGAGAGAAAGCTAAGAATCAGAGAGAGAGTATGAGAGATAGAGTTATGAGAGTGAGAGAAGTTGAGGGTTGAGAGTGATGTAGAAAAGTGGAGAATGTTGTGAGGGAGGTAGGGTACTTATAGGGGTTTTGTAGCTTAATTTTCAGAATTGGACTATTAGGCACGTCACAGGCTGGGCTCAGACTAGCCGTTTCTGACCATTAGGCCCGTGACGTGCCGGGCTGCGTGCCGGGCCGCGTGCCAGGCCGCATGCCGGGCCGGTTTTTACCGTTAGGCCCACCGAGTGTTTGGGCCGTGCCGAGCTAGGCCTAGGTCGTGCCAGGGCCGCAGGCTGGGAATTGTGGCCCTGCCCTAACCCGATAGACGTGCCAGGCCGGGTCGGCCCGTAACAGTACAAGACCGGGGGCCATACTGATAACTCTATGAAAATAGAGTTACCTTAATCATTTCTAAGCTTAAATTTGTTTCTAAGAGGGTGATTTATGAGAGTATCTTTCAGTTTTAATTGTTTTTATTGTTTTGCTATTGCTAGTATGTTGTATTTACGTTTTCTGTTTTTTTTTTTTTTGTGAAAAGATGAATGGAAAGAAAGAAAAAATATATATATATAAATGCTTGAGGAGACTAACATGCAAGTGAGTATGTAGGCAATTGTCATTTTTATGAGTAGAAGCTGGAAACGACAGGACAGCTTTGCAATGGGATGCTGCGGCAGCTCATTTTAGCCGAATCTTGAAAAGCTGGAATTGTATAGCTGGCATTCTCCACTTATTCTGAGGAGTTGTACCCGGATGGCTGAGATGGCATAATCATGTGAGGAATCCTTAGTAGCTGACACGTGCCCATGGCTGAGAACCTCATTTGCGTACCCTAGCTGAGCAAAGGAAAGGACGTGGTCCAAGGCTGGCATATATATAGAAAATATTGAGGAGCTAACGGCAGACACGGAAGGTAGGACAGAGAAGAGATTTTTCAGCACATTTTTTGACCAGAGGACAGCCGGGAGAGTACAGAGGAGGAAAGGGAAGCAGCTTGGAGGAAAGGCAACAAGGACAAGCTGAGAGTGGAGGAATCCCATCCACGTTTATCTTCCATCTCTTCCCTTCTCTAAATCTGTAACTCCATTTTAAATCTGAAATGTTGGATATTATGGTTTTTGTTATTTCTTTTAGTTCTGCATTTGTAAACATGAGCTAATTTGCTATAGCTGGGATTATGATGAACCCTGAGTTGTGATGAAGCTGAGTTAATGTTTGATGCTAAGTGACGTTTTCAATTTCGTTCATTCAAGTGTCTCTATCGTATTTACTACTCATTGATGGAAATTAATTTGTAGTTATTAATTGGATTTAACTTTGGAAAAAGATAAATCTAGTGGATTTAACTTGGATGATGCAAGATCAGGAAATCTATTTGGAAATTACTTGATTTGTCACAGTATAGGAATATATTGTTACCTTGTATAACTGCTGGAAATTGGTGTATTAAATGAGTATTTGAAGTTAGGTTTAGCATAGGAATATGTTAGATCTAATTGAGAAACCCAAACACAAGTAATCTGGGAAGATTATTGTGATTAACGTGTGAAATCCAGGTTGACGGAACGGAAATTTTGCTACAGCATTAAGCAGCAACACGAGCGGATCTGCATCTTAGGGGGATTCTAAATCCTAGCTAGCTTTTACCCTTATTAACGTATCTGATAAGTTTAGAGTGCCCTGAATTCACATTACTCATAGTTTAATATTGTTTTGCTTCTCTGAATTGTGTAGTAATATCATTTGCGTTTTAGCCTATCTCTTTATTAATTTGTTTAGCAATAGATCTTTATAATTTCGCTCAATCGTCAATCTCCGTGGGAACGATAAATCACTCACTCTTTATTACTTGTTGGCTGTGTACACTTACATAAAAAAATTTACATTATTTTGAGCGTAAGATATTATGCAACACATACCAAACCCGGTACTGTAATGGGCTGGGTCGGATCGTCCATGGACGACCCGGCCAAATTGACAACTCTAGTTGTCCTTGTAAAGAAGTTCTTGTCATTAATCGGAGAAGACGTCATTTTAAGAAGCTATTACTAGCGTTAATATTTTATTGTTGTTATTCTCAATATTGACGTTGCTGTTTTTTTTTTTGGGCCATTGTTGTTCATAGATTATTGTCTCTTTGTAAGAAGATGTCATTTTAAAACTTTTGTCGATCGCACCTTATCGTACTTTTTATTGATTTTCCTTTCTCAGTTGTCGTTTTGTTTAAAGAGACGTTAGTAGTACCCTGACGTAGTTTATATGTGTCGTGAAAGTTATTCTCGTATACAAGAATTTTATGTCTTTATATTTAAGTCTTCACTTTTAATTTGCCCTCTATAAAGTACCTCTTTTTGTTTTTCTACAATGTTAGGGGCTTCAAACTGTCGTGTCTTTTACATGTTCTTGTCATTCTTCTAAAGTGTTGTCGTTTATTAATACATTGTTAACAAAGCCTAGTCGTTTCGTATATCATTGTTCTAAGTAAAGCTCATTATTAGCCAGAGATGATATAACATTTAAGCCTTTTGTTGTTCATAAGATGTCGTCGACTTGTCGTTGATAATTTAGTGTCAAATCTATATAAACTACTCCATTGACAATGTACGTATATACATTCATAAATATATAAATATATATATATGTATATTTATATCTACGATGGAATTGATGCAGATGTATTTAGGGGACGCAATAAATGCAGTCTTAACTAATTTTGCCGTCCCTTTATTCTCCTCTGTTCTTCTGTAACCATATTGAATTGAATGATAATGTCAGCGGCAATAAAAACACTACTAAATATCAACCAAATGCGACTCATTTAATATTTGAGGTCTTTTCACTGGTCTTCACTTATATTACTTTGGTTCGGTTCCCTTTTGTTAAGATTAAAACAAAAGACCCGATGAATGTCTCGAATGAGAGATCTATGTCTCATTACTTTCTGTTTTTAAGGGTGTTTTCAAAAAATTTGCTAGAGTTACTATCAAACAAGGTGAAATTAAGAAAATGACTTTTATTTTTTATGAAAAACGGCCGTCCGATGTTTTTTTATAAAAAAAATAGTGGTTCCGTAGTCATTTTATAAATAAAAAAATTTTAAAAATTATTTTACTAATAAAACTTTTCTATTGATTTATTTTTACAAATGCCTCAGTGTTTTCTCTAGTTATCCACAAACAAGAAAAATCTGGAGGATTGCCCATTTAATAAACGGACATTAAAGATCTGTCTTTTTTAAAACAGTATTCGTACTTCTGAAAATTTTTATGAATTAAGTTTTTAATGGCATGTTTTGTGATTGAAACAATTCTGTATTACGTATTATAAATTTTTAATATGAATACTCCCATCATATCGTTGAAAACTTACTCCGTCAGCTAAAATAGTTTCTACCGGTAAGTTAAAAAAAATGTCTATCCTAGAATGTACCCTTACTTTTTCTCATTACATTTCAACTTAAAAATGGCAAAATTTAAGTGAATGATACAAAACTAGAAAAGTATCTTAAGGGGGCAGATTCCAAGATTCTCTCTTCAATATATTATTACTTTTTTTTTGGTGCACTTTTGCATGTCATATGGCTAAGTGCTTCATTGTAGGTTGGGCTGGGCTCAATCTTTTGGTCGACCGCTTGATTCTCCTGCAGGCAATAACTTCAGTAAAACCAAATGCAAAATATCCAAACCCCAAAACCCTGAATCAGCAGGGAAGCTTGCATCTCCGATGCAATATGTAATTGATGTGCCAATTATAAATTTAATATTTGAATGTAAAAAATATTATTTAATGCAATGCTTTATTTTGTTAAATTTTTCGTATAGTTTTTTTCAATTAGCGTACATCCAGATATTATACAGAAATATGTTTTTCAACCGTCTGTTTTTCCATCTGACATACCGTCAACAACAAATTATTCTAAACAATAATACAAGGGATAGATAATTACATGGAGTGAAATGGCGAAAAATCCACCCACATCTTGGCATTTTATTTGCTGGGCTCAGCTGTTGCTCCACCTTAGATTCAAACTGAGAAAGTGAGTCGTCAGAAACATCTTGCTACAGCATTAACCATAAGACTAAGTAACAAAAGATGTTTAGCGATACGAGGTATTTGGTTTTCTGGACCGATGTTTCATTGCTCAGAAAACTTGGAGGACAAATGAAGATGCTGCCATAAAAAAACTGGCATATGAAAGTCGGCTCAAGCGCTTCTTCAATTGGACACTTGAAACCTATTTCCATAACTCATAAACAGGTTGGAGAATTGGAACACATTCTTAGATCAGTTTAGTGCATAATGTACTCGCTCCAAGAGCTGCACAACCTGATTGACAGGGATCGGCGGAGGAGTAGTTTTTGAGCTTGAGCTTACTGCATCTTTTGTGCCCAGAGGTAACGACAGTACAGCTTCTTGTTGCATTCTTGTAAGTTCCAAGAATTGAGTAAGCATATCACCGTCAAGTATTTTAGGTACTCCAGGCTGCAACAAATAAGAGAGCTAAATTGAGAATCAAGTCATAAAGGTGGTTCTCATATGCTCTTAAACCGATAGACCATAATACAAAAGAATACAAAAGGTACCATCTAAATCAAGAGAGAGCAGAAAGCCACAAGTTTTTAAGGTAAAATGTAAAGTAATAAATAATTGAGCAAACAAATATTCAAAAATAAATAGCAATAACAACCATGTTTCCTACTAGGAACTGTATCAAATTCCACGAAAGTGTGCAAATACAAAAGAACATGCACTTCAGGTAAAAAAAATAATAATAATAAATAAAGCATTTCAGGTTGCTACATTTCTTACCGGGTTTTCACGGCTGCGAAACTCGTTATGATCATTTCCAAGTATAGGAGCAGTCAATGGATGAACTACAAGCCTACTTTGGACAGCTTCCAATAGTTCATATTCATCCCTACAGAAGATTGATATTTATAACGTAAAAATCCAAACAAAGAAGCAAAAAAAAGTTCTACTTAAAAAACCCCACATTTCTGCGTGCACACATGGGGTTAGTGCAAGTGTGCTTGGAGGACCAGACACCGATAAAGGAAGATTTTCCTTGACAATCAAAACCTTTCGTATCATTTATGAATACAAAAACCAAATTAAAAGTAGACTTTGGTTGCACAGAGCAGACAGCACAATCGTTCAAGGTGTCTAGAGATTTACACTAGGAGGTCCAGACCATGGTACTTCAACCAAAAAGAACTAACAGGACAAACAAATGGAACAAGACCACTCGGGCTATTATGTACGAAACTTAGCAGAGGCGTGGTTATCTGAAGTGGATTCTCTCTTTTCTAGTGGATGCCGTTGTAACCTAATGCAAACAGAGGAAAATGAAAGGAAAGATAGAACAGTCGGACATCGAAAATGTATTTTTTCTTGTAAGAGCAGGTGTAAGCTTATAGGCAGTAGCTAAGTTGTTTTTTGCACTTTGCTTGCATAGAAACAGAAACAAAAAGGTATGTGTCCTGTGATCTTTCATCAACTTTCAACACCTGCACTACTTTGAAACTAATAAAGCCACGAACATGGTAATTACTGAAAACTCCATTGGCACGCAAGGCAATACTTAAACTCCACTAACATTTATGGTAGGGCATCTTCACAGACAGAACTATATGCTAATAAACTGTGACTGTTAGCAACATTATTTATCTTCCTCGAGAAAACTGAGAAGGTCGTGCCATCATGGTCTACCTTGATAAAGGAATGAAGGTAATTATACTTCCTAGCAGGGTGCTGGCAATAATGGTATTGCGTGCAGAGTCAATCTTCATGTTGCTGCCCTTCAATACATCATCTGCTGGAAGGCTATATGAAAATGATCCCTACAAATAAACATGGGTAAATCTTCAGGGGTTCCAAATCAAATCTAAGAGAGAACTTATAAATAGGCGGGAAAACAGAAGTCCCCAAAGAAGTGCTATCAGAAATTGGTATTCAACTGCAAAAATAACTCGTCCCAATAAAGAAGGGGCGGGATGGAGTAACAGCAAGACTGTACCTTTTTTATGCTCATAGCTATCTCACCCATATAATAGGCACAGCTTACATTTAAGTTGCATTCTGGACTAGCATTATCTGGGACACACAACATTAAAGATTATAATATTATTTTCCAGCCACAAAGGAAGAGAATCAGCAGAATGTGGGAGAAGAGGGGAACTGACAAGTTGAAAGTTAATACCCAATACCTTTCTCAAAGTATCAGTATATTTTCTATCTATGCTGCATAAATAACACCATTTAGTAATTGATTGATTCATCAATTTTCATATGTAAGCCAAGACTGTTTCACACTAACTTCACAAAGAGATCAAATGGGGCTGCAGGTGATTTTCCTGCTCAAGAAGGTACATGGATCTGGATCCGTGGATTGTACTGCCAGATAATAGGCATTACTAACTGCTGTGATCAGATTTTTACAGTGAAGTTTCAAAAGTTGTAGGGCTCTATACCTTTCTTATTTTACTTTTCCTAATGTAACGGTCTAGTTCAAAATTCATCTCTAAGTTCAAACTCGTAAGTGACCTCTGATGTCGCTGATTTGCTGCCTAATCTCCAAAACTTCTAATTTTTTTTAGAGATTGAGTGGCATAATCTCCATAGGAAATAAGCAAGAATTAAGGGCTCTAACTGAAGGTCATGGAGATACACATCCTAGTCTAATTACTTTGGAGATTAACAATCTTGTACCTTCTAAGTGATCAGCACATGAAAGGACAGCAATGCTCCCCTTACGGTCTGATACAACAGCAGTATCTAGATCCATGAGAAGACAATCCGCAACTAATCTTTGTGACGGATCACAGTAAAGTTGTTCCAGCTTTCTAGCATCCTGCCACACAAGAAGCAAGGATGTCAACGTCAACACATGCATTGAAAAAGAAACAGGCAAAAATCCTGCTATTCCAAGGTGAAAATAGAAGAGTACATTCTGAGCACGGGGGAGAAAAGGGACGTCAAAGAAAAGGGAACACAAAAGCAAAGAAGAACTAACTTCCCAAACTAAAACACAGAATTATTCAGAGACCAAACTTGTCACTTACTTCATGATAAGAGAAGAAGAGGATACCATCGCGACAGTCGCCAACAGCAATTCTTGTAAAGTGTGCAGTCAAAGACGTAATCATAAACCTTGTCCTCCCCACAGCGAATTTTCTCACCCGTTGGGAATTGTCATTCGGAAAACCACAGACATAAAACTGAATTTAAAGAGGAATAGAATCTTTATCACCAAAAATTACATAAAACTATATATGCTGGATTATTTCTAAAAGAAGCGTATAGAAGAGAAAGTAAGAAGGAATATTGAAACTTACAGAATTACCGGCAGATGCCAAGAAGTATCGTTCAAGATAGGGACAAATCGCGAGTACCATTCCAGGCCACATGACTGAATAAGCCAACCGTAACTGCCATGCTTCAGTTTCTTCAAGTTTGATTCCATCACAGCTGGTATCATCTGGGCTACTGCACAGGCTACTGCTAGATAGCTGTTCTGTGGCATATCCAACAATTTCACGAAATGGCGAAGCTCGTTGAGAAGATGAACCTGCCTTCGAAGAGAATGTCATTGAACCACTATCCGAGTTTTGCGCGTGTTCAAGACAGAGAACAATAAGACGACCCTTTGTACTGTTCAGAAAAGTACGATTAGGATGACATGTTAATCGAACTATACACAAAGGAAAACATGACTCCAAACTTAAATAGATGTAAAAACCACAAAGATTTACTTGATAAACAGTCAAGTGTTAAGGCAATATGCTTTCTGCAATGCAGCACAATATAAATAGTAAATATGTAAACGGGTAGAAAGAAAAGGCTAAGGACAGATGGTACACCTCTCAGCCTCGCCACTGGGCATTATGGCTGGACCAGAAGACAGACGAGTTCCAACAACAAGAACCTGTTCATTCCCTACTCTCACCAACTCCATAGATTTTCCTGTTTCTCCATGATCAAGTTTAAAAGATGAGAGCACTGTACCGCTTAAAGGATCTACACAACATATATCAGACGAACATGTATCATTTGTGAGATCAGTCCTCATCACAAGCAATAACCTGCTTTCACTGTGATACAGAACCTTTCGAGGAGTGCCTCCAAGACTAAGCTTCTGTACATTAAGCCTCTTACAATGCACCATCTCCACCTAAGGAATTATAATATACAAACTGGTATCAACTAAAGAATCACTCACTATGAGAACAAAGAACTCACTATAAGAAGAGAGAGAGAGAGAGAGAGAGAGAGAGAGAGCATCCTAAATCATGAATCTTTAGTTCCTACAACACAATCCAAACAGACCCAAAAAAAAAAAAATAAAAATAAAAAACGAAAAGAAGAAAGTCCATGATAAGCATGAACATTTGATTATTTAACTGAGTAGAACACGACTCGACTACTGAAACACAATTCGTTTGATACTTTGATACCAACAAATATATAAATATATATATAAGAACAAAAAATGAATTATTCAAAATTTTTTATTTATAAATTTTATTCAGCAATTGTTCTGTAATTATACCACAGATATTATCACGTTTGGAACCTAAAAATAAGTACATATCATGTTAGAGTTACAATACTAAACTTAAGTCTGCTTCCAAAAGCAATAACAGGAAATATTCTAAATGACCATTTAACACAAACATTAACCAGAAACATACAGCAGAAATAAAAAAGTGCTACTACCATAATAGGAAAAAAGATAAAAACGATAAAAAGAACAAAAAACAAAAAAAAACAAAAACCTGGAGAGATGAGAACAATAAAATCATACATATTGCATGATAAAAATCATATCATGAATTCAATGCACCCAACCGCATCCAAAAATAAATAAAAGATTAATTGTTGTATCACTTGAAGGTGAATGATTCAAGGTCTAATTTTTGAATTATTTCGCTATGAAATATAATTTTCAACAAACTAATAAAGTGTTTTCTTTATCAAAATGAAAGCAAACGACCCATAACAGGACACAACAAAATGGATTAGAATCCTCACCAAATGTAGACTGTTCTCTGCAACAAACAAAATACCCTTCGGGCACTCGGCAGAACATACAGGAGTCACGTGTGTTGAAGCTTGGAACGAAATAGATGTATAAGAGAGACTATGCCTTGCAGTGTGTAACAACCAAGGTCTGTCACTTAGAGCAATTATATCAGCATCAAGCGAGCTACTCAAGGGAACTAGGAAAACAGGAGTGATGCCAATGCGACGAATGGCGATCAATTGAAGATTAATAGGATTTTTAGACTTTGCCTTCTCAGATAATTTAACATCATTGGCTTTTAGACCAAAACTATTCGGTGCTGATGTGCTAGAAAAAACAGGACCTGCATCCACTAGAACAGAAGAAAGAGCATTCCGATTGGCCAGTACTGATGGTGAAAATGTAAAGGCAGAAGGCCACTCAAAACGAAGCAGCATACCATTCCTCAGTCCAGAAAGGATATACAACCGGTTGACATAAACAAGCCTCACATCTTGAGGAACACAACCACTAACAGCAGTTCCCATAATAGTTGTAAGTGCAATTGTCCCATTTGCAATTACTCTTAGGCCTTCATCAGGATCAAAAACCAAAACTTCCACTGAAGGCTTGTGTGTGCCAACAACAAAAGCTTTACTGATGTCAACTTCAGATGGAAGGGCAGACAGATAGCTATCGTCCACAACACCAATAGGGCGAGTTGGACTTTTTCGCTCAAAACGTTTTTGAGGAATGGAAATGCATGATAACTCATATTGTAATCTCAAATGTTGCATTACATGTATCTCATAGTCATATCCTGACAGCAATCTGACCCCAAGAAGGAATAAAATACAAGGATTAGAAGTAGAAACAACTATCAGATCATGTCCAACAGCACCCAAATTGATATTCATATTGTCTGGGCACCAAGATATACAAACGGGAGAAGGCAAAGAAATTCCTTCTGAATGGGCAACTTTAGTGGGCAAACAAAGTCTTACTGCATGCTGGTGAATCTGGACAAGTAACCCATCATTTAACAGACCACATGCCAAAGTACTGACGTCAGGTTGAAAACCAACTGAATCAGTCACATCAGTAAAGCTTAAACCAACTGACAAGACCCTCGTCTCTTCCACAAACGATAGCACAAGAAAAGAATGATAAGAATCCACTACTTTCATCTGAACCGTCCAAGTACCAGTTATGCCTTGATACATAGAAGCTGTCTTGAGTAGCTTTTCTACACTAATGCCATTTTGAATTATTCTTAATGATCCCTCTGGAACCACTCCACAACAGGCAAAGATTTGATCGTGTTTCTCATCATGGTAATCTAAAATTGACATATCCAAGATGGGAGCAATATTTTGTATAGGACTAGCATAAATAAGCCTTTCATCTTCCAATTTCAGGACCATACCATCCCCCATCTCAACAAGAGCAGCAAGAAACCCACCTTCAACCCACAAAAGCGCCTTGCAAGGTGAACCTTTGTAAAGACAATCAGATTGACTAACCTTAGGAACATCAGAGTCAAAGCAAATTTCAATCATGAAAAATTCTCCAGTATCTAAACAAAAAATCATCCTTAGTTTTTTACTATTTCCCGGTTCCCAACTCCATGAACACGAGTGTTTGTAGCTAACATTTACGTTTCCGCTGTCACCATCTATGCACATCGGATCATAATCCCTAAGCTCCAGCAACGCACAGGCAGCAACATTAAACAAACCTTCATCATCAACCTCATGTTCTGTCTTGCACGATTCTTCAACAAAATTCTGCTCATCAACTGCATGGGGTAAAAAATTTAAGTTTGTTCTATAGACACAACGAGGGTTATGAGCATCTCTAAGATCCATTAAGAAAGCATCACCCACCCTGAACATAATAGCAAATCCATAAGAATGAGGGACTTCTACAATGTCATATGCCAAAGGTCCATCTTCAACATACTGTGATAGAACAGATATGGAATGATCTCTAATGTTCCATCCCAATAAAAGAAGCTCATTAAGATGTGACCTCCTGAAAGGACAAAATAGTTGTTTTTCCATTAAGAAAAATGTTAAGAGGAACATTCAAAATGATAACAGAGATGCATCCTAAGGCAATGCAAACCATGAAACTCTAACTTGAGTTCTCATAATTTTCATACCTATTCAGAAGAATGGCAAGTACAGGATTATTCCCCTTACTTGGTTGGGAAGGATCTTTTGAAATAAAGCACATGCCCCATATGGTACCATTTATACTGTTCTTCTGGACGCTTCTAGTTATACTTAGATCTCCCTCATTTTCAGGAGGATAAACTATTCTCTGAAATAGTGGCACAACACAACTTAATTTGTGTCAAAACTCAAGCTATCATTTCAAATGATAAAGGGGGGAAAAGCAAGCATGTTCTCTCTAATAAAATCCCACACGGAACCTTTAACAATAAGGCCCAAGCTACCCACACGTATTTAAATGAGTAATAAAAAAAATACCTTATCAATAATATCACTGCCAGCAGACACTGAAACAGAGAACATAGCCAACTGATTTTCATAGGCACTTGCAGCAATGAAAGATCCACTGCGAAGTAAAAGAATAAAAGTGAGGATCAAAGAAAATCACTGAAAATCAAGTGCTTCCTATCTTCTCTTCTTTTCTTTTAATTTTCAGCATAATAAATTTCGTTTGCAATAATCTAGACCCGCAAAAGCTAACACAAAGCAACACAGCTGAAAGCCTTAAACTTCAGATCAGTTGATAAACTAAAACTGAGCACGTTTATGTCTCCATAAAAGTTATTGCGTTAGACGAAGAGTACCACCAAACATAACCAGAAACATAAAACCCAGTTCATCATATAGCAGGCACATTCTTCTTGCTCCTCCCCAAAATTTGTGTACTTTAATCTCCACATTCAGTTAAATAACTATCAACAGTGCCTGGGAATATAAATAAATTTTGATAGAACATAGTCTGGTTAGGTTTGCCTATAAAATATGATGCATACAACTATTTAAACATTTTCGATAACAGTATATCATCATCTTAATGAAAAGATAACTACAACTTTTGGTTGAATTATCTGCGTATTTGAGACTGAACTAAGGAATTGCTACACAACTAAGGAATTGCTACGCGCTGAAATGTGGAAGTTGTAGTTGAATCCAAACATTAAAAAACAATAAAACCTGCACTTGGAATCACTTTAGATCCATATTTAGATAGATCAAGCCACCCCATATTTAGATCCATCCGAATAACGAGAAAGTAGGATTCACCTGGAATCAACAGCTAGCAATCTTCCAAGTTGATCCCTAGAGTTTCCAGGATTTGAAAGTTGAACTTGAGTCACTGGGAAGAACCTGTTTAAACAATCCAAATACCAGACTAACTAAGAATCACTTTGTATAACAGAAGATGCAGCAAAACTACCGCTCCTTTCCAGCGATCAAGAACGAATCAAGAGGAGAAAATGAAGATTACCTATGCATTTCGTTGCAAAACGATAGAACCGAGAGCTTCCCAGAATCAGAAAGAACAAGCAAAAAATCCCTACCCAACATCTACCACAAGAAGAAGTGCAACATATAATATTCACACAGTAGAAAGAAGCTTCTATCAAGTATATATCAAAATAAACCAAAGAATGTGAAAGACACTTGTGAGTAACTAACGGACCTGCGCGTTTCGCGGGCAAAACTTGTCTTTCCATGGTAGGATTGCAAGGTCTTTAAGCGTCCCAAACACAGGCTGATCGCTTACAGATTGAACTATCCCGTCTTCCCCTATCACTACCAGTTCTATGGACGTTTCCTGAAACCATAAATTGTCCATGAAGTAGCCATTTTTCAGCCCGAAATTCTCAATCCGAAAAAAAAAAAAGGACCTTCTAGTAGCTTATGTTGAAGCTAAATACAAAACTATTCACAATGTAAGAATTACACTTACACAACGAAACCAATCGAGAATTATGCAAAAGAAATCAACGGACTTAAACATTGCAAAAACTCCCTCCATATATAGATTTGAAGAGAGAGAGAGAGAGAGGACCTTGCCGAAAACGACGTCGAAGGAGGTGGGAGAGCGGATTCGGCCATAGACGACGTGGAGAACGACGCTTCCTCTGAGGACGCACTTGGCGAGGTAATGAGAGCTGCTAGTCGACGCCGCCGAGGACGTCGATCGGGATTTCGCCGAGGAGCATTCCTCCTCCGAAAGCGCCATTAACGAACGAGACGAAGAAAAGCTCCGATTTCCTTTTTTCTTTTTTTCTGTTTGTTTCGCAGGATAATCAGAAATTCTATTCTAGGGCTCACGAAAATGTTGAGAGAGAAAGAGAGAGAGAGAGAGAGAGAGAGAGAAGTGAAAAGCTTGTGGTTTGGTCGGTAATTGTGTCCCTCCCTCTCCTCCTCTCACAGTTCCATGTGGCGAAGTACGGATAGTCCAGGCCATCAGAGAGAGAGAAGAACTAGAATTTTACGGTGAAATATTAAAAAATATGTAAATATAAAAAATTTAAGAAAATATATAAGTTAATTTTTAATTATAAAAATTAATAAATTATAATTTATTAAGTTATAGTTAATAATCAGATAAGTTATAGATAATTATAGATAATAATTTATTAAATTATGGTTCATAATCAAATAAGTTATAGATAAAAACAATAATTTAACTTATTTATTAACTTATATAAATTATTGATCTGTTAATTTTAATTCATCTCAAATCTTGACATATTTTTCTTTTTTTTTAATTTTATATTATTATTATTATTGTTTATTAATAATTAATTTGGGACGTGAACTGTGAAGTTTCTATTCAGTTACCGATCAGGTGAAACTTAAGCGTTGTGCTTATGTCAGCATACTAGGTGGGCCTTACCGGATGTTAGGCCCATATTAAGGAAGTTCTTCAGCCCATATCGAGTCTTTGAGGCTAAGAGTGGTTCAGTTAAATAAGGGGGAAAGGAGATAAATACTAGCACTTTGTTTGGTAAGATAGAAAGAAAATAAAAGAGAAAAGAAAATTATAATGCATAAAAAATTAGAAAGATAAAAAAAGATTTTAATTTTCTCTTGATTTTTTTGGTATGATAGAGAAGAAAGAAAATGAATTTACCTTTTCTTATTTGATATTAGAAGTGAAACTAAAGAGATGTAATTACTTTTTTGCTCAAATATTTTTTATTAATATTCTTTTTTAATAAAAGTATAAATACTATAGTATTTAACATCAAATTAGCTCAAAAAATTCATGTAACTTAAACATATAATCCATCTATATTATGTATATATACACACACATACGTATATAAAGGTACAAAAATATAGTTTAACTTATATAGCATTAATGCATCAGTAATTTTTTTAACGTTTAAATACAACAAAAGAGTAGCTAGCTATAGTTTAAATACAATAACTTGTTGAAGGTTCAAATACAACAAAAAAGTGACTAGTATACTATGCATCTACTATTGTAAAGTAAGCGAAATTTTTCACAAAAGTATTAGTTTGTATGGTCATATATATTTCTCAACATTCACCTGCAGTCAAGTATCCACTATTGTGATGCACTTTTGATTAAAAATAGAAAAGCTTATAATTTAATATTATCAGGAACTCCATTGTTCATTACTTCATCATACACTTCTTCTTCCGAATAGATACGTGGTTATATTTTTTCAGCAATAGCATTGCCCTCTCTAAGTGCATCAGCCACATTACTCATGCCAAAGTGAAGCATTCCAATATGCTTGTCAAGTGAATCAATCATGGAAGCTTTTCTTTTTACGCCTTTGGATGCATTTGTAACTTGAGAATTATTCTGTGGGGATAAGGGTGTTGGAAATGGTGTCCTAGAAGCATGAGATGTAATAGGATATTTATTATTTATTTAATAAAAGAGTTTATTCATTATTTTATGTGCATATATTTATGAATATTTTATGAATATCAATGAAAATTCCATGATTATTTATGTGACCTTAAATATTGTATATAAGTGTTATATACGAGAGGATAATAATCAAAAAGCAATGTTCATAATGAATTTAATTAAAGTTCAGAATCTTTAATTAAAACATTATTAATACATGTCATTCCCATTTAGAATGGAACGGTGTTATCCGCACTGTTAATATGGTGAGATATTGAATGAGTATATTTTGCATAATGAGATTATGTGGAACAAGGACACAGACACAATATGAATTTCTAATAATTTCTGTTAAGTATAGAAATTTTAATTGAGTCTACCGATGGTTATATATAGAATGATCTTAATCATGAGTTCTTAACAGACTCCTATTTATGGATTTGTGTCTTTTGATTTGCTCGGTACGGATTCTGAGATCTGAATCTCATTCCGTGTATTTTAAAGACATGATGAAGTAGGTGTTGGGAATAGTGTCCTAGAAGCATGAGATGTAATAGGATATTTATTATTTAATTAATAAAATAGTTTATTCATCATTTTATGTGCATATATTTATGAATATTTTATGAATATCAAATGAAAATTTCGTGATTGTTTATGTAACCTTAAACATAGTATATAAGTGTTATATACGAAAGGATAGTGTTTAAGGATAATAATCAAAAACATTATTCATGATGAATTTAATTAAAGTTCAGAATCTTTAATTAAAACATTATTAATACATGTCATTCCCATTTAGAATGGAACGGTGTTATCCGCACTGTTAATATGGCGAGATATTGAATGAGTGTATTTCGCATAATAAGATTACGTGGAACAAGGACACAGACACAATATGAATTTCTAATCATTTTCGTTAAAGCATAGAAATTCTAATTGAGTCTACCGATGATCATATATTGGATTATCTTAATCCTGAGTTCTTAACAAACTCCTATTTATGGATTTATGTCTTTTGATTTACTCGGTACGGATTCTGAGACCCTAAATCCTATTCCTTGTATTTTGGAGACATAATGAAATAGGTAG
>NW_010357109.1:203761-208265 GCF_000414095.1 Morus notabilis
AGAGTGCAATTCCAAGTTTATAGTGGAGTAACTATTGGAATTAATAGAATTAATTAATTAATTAAAGTGTTTAATTAATTATTAATTTTATTGGAGCTCGGGATTATAGGTCCATATGTCCCCGCGTCGTCCTTGTAATTCTACCAGACACAAAGGGTAAAAATGGGAATTTTAGAATTACAGAATTCTAAAATTAAATACTTAAAAAATAATTAATTGAGAATTAATTATTATTTAAATAATGTGATTATTTAAATTTGAATTTGAACACATCTAGATTTATCCATTTAAACTTATTTGATAAGTTGTTCAATTTAGAATTCAAATTAATTTAAGTTTGACTTAAATTCGAATTTGAATTAAAATTGGACTACGGGATAAAAGATGATTTCTCTTCCTTCCCTATCTGATTTGGCGCCACACACGTAGGGTTAGAAAACCCTAAGTGTGGCCGGCCACCTTGTGGAGAAGGGGAAGAGATTTTTTGTTCCAAATTCAAATTGAAGATAAGAATTTAATTTTGTTTTGAAGTTTGACTTCGACTATTTAAATATGAGAATGATAGAAAATTGTGGACACAATTTTTGAAACATTATTCAGCCCTAAAATAAGTTGGTGGCCGAATTTCTCAATAGCAAAAGAGAGAGAAAATATTTTTCTCCAAAAATTCCACATCGTGCATGCATTGGTGTTTATGGAAATTCGAGTGTTTAAAAAACCTGTTTTGTCTCATGTGTGCCCACACACACGTCTACGTGGAATCAAGGAATTGACGTGGAAGACTTTGGTATTCTAAACACAAACTTGGAGTAAGGATTGTTCGTGGTCAAAGAATTCAAGTTATCATCTGAGTCGGCTTCCAGGTATTTTTCCGGATTGAGGTCTTGATGTAAATTAATGCGATTAATTTATTCGTGCATAAATTAATATAATCTATAGAGTATCTCAAAAGTTTTTATGAAAATTTTTGTTATACACGATCCGCCTCCCCGCCACGCTTCCGCACCCGAATTCGATTCGGGAACCAACAGTAGGTAGCCGGGAATGTTATTATACGAGATGGAATCTATTCCTTCTTGAGAAAGAAGTAGATAAATAATTCTCTTGAGGTTTAATTCGGTACTTGGACCAATAGGAGCTCCGATTCATGAATGTGTTTTATGAATCACTGTCCATTAGAGAATCAATGGTACTCAAGGATAAAGATATAATTAGAGAGGTTAACGGATTTTACCTAGCTCTAATTATGAATTATTTATGGAAGATCGATCTATATGCAGTGACTATATCAAATGGACACTTTACAGTTTACAAGTAATTTATATCTATAATTTCAAGAGTGCAATTCCAAGTTTATAGTGGAGTAACTATTGGAATTAATAGAATTAATTAATTAATTAAAGTGTTTAATTAATTATTAATTTTATTGGAGCTCAGGATTATAGGTTCATTAGTCCCCACATCGTCCTAGTAATTCTACAAGACACAAAGGGAAAAATAGAAATTTTAGAATTACGAAATTATAAAATTAAACACTCAAAAATAATTAATTGAGAATTAATTATTATTTAAATAATGTGATTATTTAAATTTAAATTTGAACACATCTAGATTTATCCATTTAAACTTATTTGATAAGTTGTTTAATTTAGAATTTAAATTAATTTAAGTTTGACTTAAATTGGAATTTGATTTTGAGTCAAAATTGGACTACAGGATAAATGATGATTTTCTCTTCCTTCCCTATCTGCAAATTGGCACCACACAGGGATGAGAATTTCCTAAGGTGGCCAGCCACACTAAGGATAAAGGAATGTGAGATTTTGTTTCAAATTCAAATAGGAGATAATTGACAAATTTTATCTTGGAGATAGAGATTAGATTCCTTTTAGAAGTTTGACTTCTACTCTATAAATAAGATAATAGTAGAAAATTGTGGATACAATTTTAGAGACAATTTTTGAAACAATTTTTGCCCTAATTTGAATAGGGTGGCCGAAATTATTCTCATAGAGTGAGAGGGAACATTTTTCTCCGAAAAAATTCAACATCATGCATGCGTTGGTGTTTGTAGAAATTCGAGTGTTTATTCTAACCCGTTTTGTCTCATGTGTGCCCACACACACGTCTTCGTAGATTCTCAGAATTGACGTGGAAGACATTGGTTTTCTAAACACAAAGCTTTGGAGCAAGAATTGATCGAGGTCAAAGAACTCAAGTTATCATCCTAATCGGCCGCCGGGTATTATTTGTTATTGAGTTCTTAATAAATAAATTAATGTGATTAATTTATTTGTGCATAAATTAATATAATCTATAGAGTATCTCAAAGGTTTTACGAAAATTTTTGTTATACACGATCCGCCTCCCCCCACGCTTCCGCATCCGAATTTGATTCGGAAACCAACAAAGGGCTCAACAGTATCAATATTTATCTCATCAAACTATTCAACACCGACAGATTGGTTGGAGCTAGTTTCCCTTTGCCATTGTCGAACTTTCTCTTTTGCACTAGCAGCAGCCTGACCATTAGCTCTATCATTTGCAAAAAGCTCACTTAATTTGTCATAATATTGGATCTCAGTGTGCCTCCATTTCTTTGCATTAAGTTTAGCCTATAAATTTACACCGATAATGATAAAAATACTTATAACATGTATAGTATAAAAGCTTATATATAACAGAAAATGTAAGCATAAATTTTAAACATAAAACACAAACCTCAATGAGAGTCTTCCACACTTTTGGTTCTGCTTCAAACATCTTAGTTAATGGACTCCAAGCAAAATCACTATGCCTTTGAACAATTCATGACATGTATAAAATTTGTTTTCAAAGTCTTGATTCGATTTTTTAGATGATCCTTATTAAAAGGGTATTTGAGCTCATCTAGACAAATTGTCAAAACATTGTTATATGCAGTAGTAGTAAAAGTTCCAACAACCCTATTTCCATTCACTTGTTGGTCTAACAATGCATCGATCAACACAACATCCATGTCCTCTGACCACCTTATGTTATCCTTTCGTGATTTTCACCATCAATGTTGTCTTTCTTTGATTTCTTAACCATGTTTACAAGCTGCACATTTAAGAGACATTGAATATATAATAAAACTAAATAGAAACATAATATTGCATTTATAAACACATTACTAAACAACACCTTATGTTAAAAAATAGCAAAATAAAGAAACTGTCGTTAGATCATCTAGATTACACCATAAGATTGCATAACAAAACATGTTCTTAATACAAAAAACAAAACATGTTCATATGTTCTCATCTACTTGGAAATTTTGGAAATTATCCTCTTGACCTTCCTTGAAACTCCATTCAGAATTTCTCATCTACTTGAAAATTTTAGAAATAGTTCTAATCAAAATTATATATAGGATACTAATGCAATATATCTTAAAAATAAAAAAAAATGTTAAAAAAATTTTAAAAAATCTACAAAAACAGACATCATGAAAATCCAAATAAAATATAGCATATCCCATTGAACATAGACAACTACCATAAATTTGAATTAGAATAAATACATCATGACAATAATTTAAGGAAAAAGAAAGTAGGGAAAAGCAATAAATAAAATATATTCACATTCAATTAAAAAACTCATAGCATTAGAATCCATTAGAGAGCTTCCCAAATTACCATTAGCCAATTCAATTCTTAAAAAATCACTAAAACTTCTCAAATAACAAACAACGTTGATATAAGACAAGCAAAAACAAATTTTAGACAAGTAAATTGTAAAAAGAGAGAGAGAGAGAAAGAAAGAAAAAAGAAAGAGCAAGGGAGTGAAAGATTCATCCACAAAGCTAATTTTAAGATTGACCATGTACCTTCAATCTTAAACAATAGAACTACCTTCAATCTTCAACAATGGAAGGAAGTTTTTTCCGTATGAAAGGTGTGCTGAGTGGAGAGAGAAAGCACCATTTATCTCTTCTTTCTAGCCAAAAAAAAAAAAAAAAAAAAACTTATGGAGCCAATTTTGGATGAAAAATAAGGACAATTCAATAATTTGACTTCATTTAGATAGTTATCCATATTTTTTTCCTAAAATCCTCCCACTTTTAGAGAGATTAAATATGGTGGGACCCACCAATCACAATTTCCATTTAATTTTCTTTTCCTTCCCAATTTCCTTTATACCAAATAAGCTAACTTATCAAGCTTCATTCTAAAATCCCTCCAACATTTTCTTTCCTTCCACTTTTCATTCATACCAAACACACTGGCCCTGTTTGTTTCCCTTCTCGTTTTCATTTTTCACGATTTTCGAGAATGAAAAATGAAAACGAGTAAAAAAAACGCGTTTGGCGTTAAATTTTTGAAAAATTAAAAACAAAAACGTTCTTGTCCTTATATGATAATCTGAAAACGATTTATAATCGTTTTCATTCTTCCGTTTTCGTTTTCTCTCTTCAGCAAAATCACTTTGCGACCGTGCGACTGCGCGCCCTCTGCCCCCATCTCTGACTGCGCGCCCTCCC
>NW_010357109.1:208316-231454 GCF_000414095.1 Morus notabilis
GGGCCGCCACCCCACCATTCTTCTTTGACTGTCATTTTTCTTCTAGTAACATATATAATGTTATATTAATATACTTATTTAATATATTTAATATTATTATTTATTTAATATATTATTATTTTAAATATTATTACATGTTTTCAGAAATTAAACCACCAAACACAATTTTAGTTTTTTTAAAACTGAAAACAATTTCAGAATAAAACTACCAAAAGTATTTTCAGAAATAATTCCAAAATGAAACGTTTTCATTTTCATTTTCATACAGAAAACAAAATCATTTTGGAACCAATTCCAAACGCACCCACTATAAGGTATTTTTGTTTCATAACTTAAGTTGTGAATTTAAACTATGTATATGAGAGAAAAATATTATAATAAAAAAGTTGAATTTAAATATTTATTAGAGAAAATATTATGATAATAGAACTTGAGGTCTGAAAAGATTAAGGCCTTAAAAATATTAATCAAAAATAAAATTTAAAAATTTAAACTCATACCCTCTTAAAATGTGAGTTTAATAATTCTCTCGTTAGACAAATATCACTTTTGAGGTAATGTTATTCTATATTCTATCTCTATTGTGAAACAGTTTGAAATACATCACTTTCAAGGAATAAACAATTTAACAAAGACAATTAATTATGTTTTATCATTGATTAACTGAAGTTTATAAATAATAAATCAGAATTTAGCAATAATAAACTTGTTTATCAATTATAAATTTAAATTTATTACTGATAAACTCAACAGCCCTCAATTGTCAGACTCCTCTCTCCCCTCGATTTGTATCTTTCCCCCTCTTATCTGTGAAGTCAACACAAGATCGACCAATACGTGGTTAAGATCTCCGGGCTCCTTCACGCAATGTTGCTCCGATGAGAAGATTGTTCGAGTGGTCTCTAACCGCATGTCGTATTCCGCACGAAATAGATAATGGAGTTGAAATATGGTTTTTTTTTTTAAATATTTGAGCAATAGAAAATGCATAATTTATTGATTATATTAGTAACTTACTTAACTTATTACTAGCATTTTGTAAAATAAAAATTTCAAATATATTCACATTTGAGAGAATTCCTCAGAAGAAAAAAGTCAGATTAAAAGAAACATATTTATAGACATTAACCTTCTTTTTTAATTATCAAGTTTAGCTTATTATACTATCTACTATAAGAGACACCCGGGTTATTTGAACAGTGCTCGATCCCTTCTTTCCTTCTGATTGTAGAAAATACTGCATGTATCCTTTTAGTGTTGCTTTTACCGTTTTGCCCTCGATCCTATTTATTTAGTTGTTTTTGTTTGGGTTTTTTAGTTGTTTCCGTTGGCCCACAATTACCGAGTTGTTTTTTTTCTCTGGTGGGAAAATGATTGTGTGTGGCAAGACTTAGCGTAAAAACCACGTGTCAAAACCCAATTGCATATCTTCTTAAGTGCTCTACACGTGGCAGAATACAAACCGCCTGATAGACAGCGTAGCCACGAGTCACATTTTTAATGGTCAAGAAGAGCACGCTCACGTGAAACTGAAGCAGACGATTTCGTGCATCTCCTATTGTGGTTGACAGCTTAGCCACGTGTCGCACTTTGATTCGCGGGAAAAAGAAAGTGGCAGGGCCCACCTCCGGTTTTGCTGACGTCGTTATCCCCTGCCACACGTTGGACGTGCATCTTCTTGCGCATGTGTTTCACGAGCCAATCACAGTTGCTGAATTTTTAGATCCAACGGCCTGTGATAAATCCTTAATTATTTTTAATTTTTATTATTTATTATATTTAATTTCTACTTTATAATGGATTTGTAGTCCGCTTTATCCGTTCTAACACCATTTTGCATGAAATTTTTTATACGACTTAGATAAAAATACTATAAATGATCAAATTAAATTCAGAAAATACACTAAATAAAATGAAATCATGTCAAGTTAAATTAAAAAATAAATTAAACAAAATAGGTCCATACGGGCCTATCAACTTGATCCCTCCACTACCACTACAGACCCCCAAAAAGGTTTCATTATTAAAGTTCTGCCACATATGTCGCACCGTGAGCTCTTTGAGCCGGACCATATTTTAAATAGATCACGTGCGTGACTTAGAATCATTCCTTTTTTTCTAATTATTATTATTTATTATATTTATTTATTTTTAAGTGATTTATTGGCCGATTTTTTGCACCGTTTTACGCCAACTTTTTTATGCTACACATATATAAATAATTTGTATGAATTATAACCATTTAACTACCGTCTTGCACCAACTTTCTGATACTACTCACATAAAAATGTTGTGAATAATTCTAATAAAAATATAAATAAAAATATGTTAAGTTAAAATATAATCAAATCACACCAAATTAAATAAAAAAACAAATTCAAACAAAACATAATAAAACTAATTAAAAACACAATAAAATAAGTTAAAATCTTTTTGGAGTGAGAGGTATCCTTTTTTCTTCTTTCACCTTTTTTGAAAAACAATTTATATAATTGTTATTTTTAAACGAAACACACGCACATCGCGTGTATATATATATATATATATGAAAATAAATATATATGCATATATAGTAAACTTACAACAATTTAGAAACTAATTTTTAATCGTGTATTATCATTTATGTTAACTTTTAAATATCTTCATATTCTGTTTTTTTTTAATATTTTACTGCATACTCATTATTTTCGTAACTAAGTAATACATTATTTACTTCAATCTTATCATAAAATAAATAAATAAATGTCCGTGCTTGCACGTACAACTCACTAGTAAGCTACTCCTTCCATGCGGACAGTATCTTTGTTGGAATAGAAACAATCTCCAAAGCAATGGAATATTAGTAGTTTATTCGGTTACGATAAAATGTATTCAACATGCACTTTCTGACTTGAAACTACTGTTATTTTCGACGTAAAAGTGAGCTTTGGTTCTTATGAAGAGGTAAATCCCATCTCTCATTGAGAAACTTTATTGGAGCAGTACAAGAGAGGCTATCCAATTTCTTGGGTAATTTAAAGTAGATAGAACTGATATTATTGCATACCCTGTTTGATATATGGGAAGAATAAAATAAAGAGTAATGTTATAGGCCACTCACAAATAAAAAGTGAATTCCATAGTGTAGGACCCACAAATGTAGCTTAACTTTTATTAGTAATGGTACTCAACATGGTGCGTCTAAGTATTTTTTTAAAACCAATAAAGGAAAGAGGGAATGATCCAAGGAACTATCTCTTTCTAGATTATAGCAGAGAAAACAAAGGGAAAAATAGTTTCCAATACATAAACATATAACACTGACGGTGTCAATCACAAATATACAAAGCTTCTAAAGCTAAAACTTCCAAAAAGCTTCAGTTAAGTGGGCAGAACAATCATGAGAGTTCCAACGTTCCAAGGGACTCCTTGAGAAGTCTCTGCGCTTCTTCTCTTCTCCTAGAAAAAATCCCGGAAAAGAAAAAAAGAGTTCATAAATAACAATAGGGAAAACAAACTTGTACCACATCAATTGAGGAATTTGTTTCAGATACTCAAAATAGAAAAACATGTTCTTCAAAATGCTCACATTTTCCATCCTCAAGAGCAAACTGATGTTTTAGCAACTAGTGAAAGTTGAAACCGTACCTTTTAATATCCTCCACAGCTTGTTTACGACTTTGTATCTGGAGTTCTAGAATGTGAATGAGTGTTGCTCTAGCCTGTGGGGTGACGACGCTACTTAATGAAGGGAGGAATCTCTAAGACAGATGAACAACTGCATATTCTAGTACCTCAAAGTAGTTTACCTGGTGAGGCCGCAATGAATTCAGGAGATGGTGCAAGTTTTTGAAGATAAGAGATATGTCCTCCACTCTCCTAGCATATTGTGATGGTCTCTCGACGAGAACATCAGCGAGCTCCAAAATGTGCAGCTGCAATTCTCTGTTGAGTGACCTCAATTCCTTCTTGAAATCTGTAAGGGATTACAAACTTCTGTTAGAAAAGGAGAATAAGGAATGTGGTTGTAAAGAATATCAAAACAAGCATTTACACAACCATGACAAAAGAGTAGACCCAATCACCCGAGTGCAAAACCAAAAGAGAAAGACAGTTGCACATGCTCAGTGGATTTATGATAGTCATTTTTTGTTTCATTATTAATCAAACAGAAGTCTGAAAAACAAATTGGACAAAAAACTGCTTATACACGTATCAAACACAGATGTTCTAACATTCCTCTCTTTTTCACAGGTTCAAATGACTTCTCCGGCGGTTCTTTGTACCTGTAAACTTTACCATTTTTGTACTTTTTCCAATAGCCCATAAATCTCCCAAAGCTGCTTAGTGGGCTTGAAACTCCTGGTTATTCATCAAGTAGGCGGTCGTAAGGAATTGAACCCCATGCACACCACAGACCTCACTGCTCAGCCAACCATCAGGGTTAACTTTTCTTTGTTCTTACGTCTTATTTGTTCTTATGTTAACTTACCAGTCTCATTAGAGGGATTTCATTCTAAGTAAAACTAGGGGGGTCTGTTTAGGCCCTTTTTTAAATAAAAAAAAAACCACCAACCAAACCAAAAATAATTTTTTCTTTTGGGTGGTTTGATATTTTTTACAAAAACCCAAGTGAATCAAATCACTCAAAAACGGTTTGAGCGGTTTAAGCTTAAAACTAAAAAAGTCTTCAATAATTCATAAAAATTATAAAATCGTTAATCAATAAAAATAAAAATAAGATTTAAGTTTACAACAACAACAACAAGCCTTAATACCAACTTAATTGGGGTCGGCTATATGGATTTCACTTTTCCACACAACTCTGTTTGAAATTAAACTTTCCTGAATGCCTAGATCTAAAATGTATTTCCTAACGACTTCGGTCCACGTAATTCATGGTCTACCCCTCCCTCTCCTAGTATTAGGTATAAAAATGTCCTCCCAAGCACGAACTGGTACTTCTAGCGGTCTATGTTGGACATGCCCGTACCACCTCAAGCGGCCTTCGCGCACCTTATCTTCTATTGGTGCTACACCTACTTTACTACGAATAACTTCATTCCTCATGTGATTCATCCTCGTATGGCCACTCATCCATCTTAACATACGCATTTTTGCCACACTCATCTTAGATATATGTTGTCTTTTAATGGCCCAACATTCACTACCATATAACATAGCTGGACGGATTACAGTCCTATAGAACTTTCCTTTCAACTTAATAGGCATCTTGTCATCACAAAAACTCCCGTAGTATTCTTCCACTTAATCCACCATGCCTTAATGCTATGTTGAATATCCTCTTCAATATCTCCTTCGTACTGCACTATAGACCCAAGGTACCTAAACTTTCTAGAAGCTCCAATCTCCACCCCATCTAAAGAAATTCTATTACTCTGATTACTTGAGTTACTAAACCTACAGTGCATGTATTCAGTTTTCATCCTACTTAAACTTAAATCCATTCGTCTCGAGAGTTTGTCTCCACAGTTCTAACTTACAGTTAACTCATTCCCTATGTTCATCCACTAAAACTATATCATCCGCAAAAAGCATACACTAAGGAACTCTATCTTGAATTTCTCTTGTAAGCTCATCCATTACGATGGTGAAAAGATAAGGACTAAAAGCAGATCCATGATGAAGGCCGATCCAAATGGGGAACTCTGCCGTGTAGCCTCCAGCAGTTCTCACACTCGTGACCACCCCATCGTATATGTCCTTAATTACTTTAATATACATCACAGTACTCCTCTCTTTTCTAACACACACCATAAAACTTCCCTCGGCACCCTATCATATGCCTTTTCTAAATCTATAAAGACCATATGTAGGTCCGTCTTGGTTTCTCTGTACCTTTCCATCAACATCCTAAGAAGAAAAATGGCTTCCGTGGTTGATTTGCCTAGCATGAAGCCAAATTGGTTACCTGAGATGGTAGTTGTGGCCCTTAATCTCCTCCAATAACTCTCTCCCAAAGTTTCATAGTGTGGCTTATTAACTTTATGCCCCTATAATTGTTACAATTCAGCACATCTCCTTTATTCTTGAAGATGGGGACAAGAATACTTTTCCTCCATGCATCAGGCATATGCTTCTTCTTTAGTATCTCATTAAAAAGTTTAGTGAGCCACACAATTCTACCATCTCCTAACGCCATCCAAACCTCTATTGGAATATCATCTGGCCCACATGCCTTCCTCTTTTTTATCTTCCGTAGTGCAGTTTTAACTTCCGAGACTCTGATTCCTCTTGTATACATCACATTAGGTTTTCCTTGTGACCTAAGATTGTCAAACTCTATCGCATGATCATCGTTATAAAGCTTCTCAAAGTAACTCCTCCACCTTTCCCTAATGTCTTTATCTCTTGTCAGAATCTGATCCGTATCATCCTTCACACACCCCATTTGATTTAGGTCATGACACTTCCTTTCTCTTATCTTAGTATCCTTCTCTCCTTCTCTAGTCCCAAGTTTCCTATATACCTCATATAAGTAAGTAAAACGAGCCTTACCAACTGCTCGCTTAGCTTCTTTCTTCGCTTCTTTGTACTTGTTAAGAGTTTCAACATCCTTACGCTTTGGTAAATCTCTATATAAATCCCTCTTGGTCCTAATAGCCTTTTGAACTTCCTCACTCCACCACCAGGTTTCTTTCCCGGGGAGCCTTTACCTCTAGATTCCCCTAGTACTTCTTTTGCCACTTTTCTAATGCAGCTGGCCATGGCATCCCATTGTATTTACATCACCTCCATATGACCAAGTAGCCTCATCTAACAACTTCTCTTTAAAGGTCAATTGCTTTATTCCCTTCAAATGCCACCAACGAGTTCGTGGGAAGTGGTTTATCTTAATCCTTCTATAGCAAAGCTTAATGCTCATATCTACGATCACTAATCTGTGTTGGGTGGCTAGGACTTCTCCAGGAATTACTTTACAATTATTACATAGAGAACAATCTCCATACCTAGTGAGAAAATAATCTATCTGGCTTAAATTCCTTCCATTCTTAAAAGTTATCAAGTGAGAATCTCTTTTCTTGAAAAATGTGTTTGTTATGATAAAATCATGTCCCAACGCAAATTCCAAAATAGATTTCCCTTTTTCGTTTCGAGTTCCAAAACCAAAACCACCATAGATCCTTTCGAAGTTTTCCCTATCCTTACCAACATGTTCATTGAAATCTCCTCCAATGAAAATGTTATCCTCATTGCCTACATGACACACTAAGTCCTCCATGTCTTCCCAGAACTTGACTTTAGCTTCCGCATCCAATCATATTTGTGGAGCGTAAGCACTAATTACATAGATGAACTTATTTCCTAGTATCAATTTGAGCATAATAATTTTATCCCCTATTCGCTTAATCTCAACTACGTCATCCTTCACAGTTTTGTCCACTAGAATACCAACTCCATTGTGATTCCTTTCCCAACCTGTATACCATAACTTGTGTCCTAAATTTCCAATCTCCTTTGCTTTCTCTCCTGTCCACTTCGTTTCCTGTACGCATAAAATGTTAATTCTTCTTCTTACCATAACATCTACTAACTCCATAGATTTATCAGTTAAAGAACCTACATTCCAACTACCTAAATGAATTTTTCTATCATGGGCTAGCTCTGCCCATTGCACACGTCCATGAATGTACAAGGATCCCCCTTGCATATTTTTCACCATATCCGGGGCCCGACATGGCGCACGGGCTTGCTTTTCTCCCTGCACACGTCCATGAATGTGCGAAGACCCCCCTTGCCTATTTAACACTATACCCAGGGCCCAGCATAGCGCGTCGCACGTAGAAAACACCCCAACAGATTCTATGTGAGTGAAATCCATGAGAGTGACTTATTTTTACGCTGGCCCTCAACCTACCGCAACCCTTCTCCTTTACCCGGGCTTGGGACCGGCTATACAAATGCATAAGTTTACAATATAACTTAAAAATAGCAAATGTCTTTTCAAAAAAAAAAAAAAACAGCAAATGTCTAACAGTTCACCATTTAAAGTTTTAATATAAACCAACAAAAATATAATAGGGTATATTTTATAAGTGTAGAACATTTATTATGACCAATAAAAATTAAAATAAATATAAAAAATTAAATTAAAAAAACCGATCAAACCGCCCAATAATCCAAAAATAATTAACAATTTGGTTCGGTTTGGTTTGGATTGGGCGGTTTTCGTAGTTTGGCGGATGTTTTGAACACCCCTAGGCAAAACACCCTAGCAACTATATTTAGAGCTTGTTAGTAGGAGGGAAAAGTGGAAGGAAGGAGACAAGTGAAGGGATTAGTGGAAGGATTTTGGAACTCATGGTTGTTTAGTAGGAGTGGAAATAAGAGGAAATGGATTGAACAAGGGATTTCAAATCCTTCAAAGAACCGCAATTTAAATCTCTCTAAATATAAGAAATTAGAGGAGGTAATCCATAACAAATAAATAAGAAAAAGGTCTTCCCCGTCATCTCTATTTTCCTTACCCAGATTATATGCCTTTTCCTTTCCTTCCTCTGTCTTAGCTGATAATTTAGAACTGAAGGGTATTAAAGAATGGGAACAGGGCTTTAATAAAGAAGAAATTTTTGAAGAAAGGGTGCTATAAACTCCCGTCTTACCAGAGAACGGAAAGTAATTAAAAGTTCAATCAAAGGGGAGAGTGAAGGCCGTTAAAGTTCATATACGAATATGTAGATGTAGTGCTTTTAAAAGCCGACTTATATGTCTATAGGCAAGACTCAAGAGGCTGAAGCAACTGCCTTGCGATGAACCAGGGATGTCATAGAATATTTCCATTAGATCGAACCATTTTCTTTCCCTCTTACCAAACATAACCTTAAACCAATAAGCAAAGCACCTAGAATAATTCAAATAAACTTTAGAAGCAAGCATCTGATTTGGAGACCACACATGGTTTGAAGCAGGAATTTTTGAAACCAAACTCCTAATCTCAAAAAAGTAGTATTACTTAACGTGATGACACAAAACTATAGAATTTCCCGTTCTTTTCATAGTTGCAGCTCAAATTTTCAACTCGAACCGCAAAAAGAATGGGAGTCCTTACCCACATTTGGTCCTTTTGGATATAGCTGGCGAACACCCTGCTCCTCCATGCTTGGAAGCACGTCATCAGTCTATTACAAAAGAACCACAAAGTTAATCAGAAAATAAATAACATAAAATAAAAATAATTCAAATCAAATAATCAAATTTAGTACAAAATAAAAACTTTTTAAGCATAGAACATGAAAGTCGAAACTTTTCTTCATGATTCCAAAGACACTAAAGACTAGTCCCAGGTGAGTTAGAATGTGGCGTAATCTTATTCATCAATCTTGAAATATAGCAAAAATAGTGTAACGACTACTTCGTAATTTTTGCAAACATGTCTTGTATGGTATTTAAATTTGAAAAATCATTCTTCTTTCTCTGTATCATGTTTCCAAGAAGAAAAGAGGATTCCAAATCTCGAAGAAACTATGTTCGACACAATTGAACTCACAACAGTTTGAAAAAAACAAGAAATTGAGAGGGAAAATGGGGAAAAGTAAGAGATTTTTCTCACCGTGTAATTGGCTCCAAAACAAACGTAAGTCCCTTCAATGGGCGGAGGCGGCGCCGGAGCCGATTTAGGGTCCTGGAGGTAATCCTTGTAGAGCCGGTAAAATGGCGGCGGTGGTGGGTACGTAGCTGTTGCCATTGTAGACCCTAAACCTAAACATCAAACGAGTACAGCGAAACAATGAATTCAAATTCAATTGAGCAAATCCTAACTCCCATTTTGATTTGCTGTTTGTTTACCGAGAAAACACGGAAAAGGTAAAGCAAACAAACAGGGAACTGAAAAATCCCAAATTCTTGAAATTTCAGCTGACGAAAGTTAGTTTCTGAATCTGAAATGTGCAAACAAAAGGAGCAATTGGCCCCTTTTATTTTCCATATTTTTCTCGGCAGCCAAATAGAATAAAGAAAGACAAATGCCTCCCTTTCTTTCTTTTCTTTTTCTTGAAGAGCACCCTATTTATCCTTGTGAGTTAAGCCCGCTGCCGAGTCCCGTTAAGCGGGTAGGTATGAGCCAATTTTGTAGAACAGACTATTTTATGAGTAATGACGTTATAAATATATTAAAAGGAAGGTAAGGAACGGTAACAGCTGGTTAAATTAATTGGGACTAATTAATATAATTTGGAATTAGTGAAAACATTTTAGTTATAATTATCACGTAAATAATTTTTATTTTTTAAAAAAATTATTTTGAAATTGATACTCTATTCAAATTAAATTTTGAAGTCTAATTATTAAATTTGCACAGAAAGTTCAAGCTCATTTTTTTTTCTTTTCATTTTTTCTTTTTTTTTCCTCCTTTTTCTCTCATTCTCTCTCTCTTCCACGTTCACTCTCTCTCTCCACGCCGGCCAAAACACTCTGATTAGAATTTCAGTGTCCGTTTTTGACACCTCCTGACTCGTTGTAAAGATCTCGACGAGTTGAGCATGTTGAAATATTGCACGACCTCCAACTCCGCATGACTCAATTGCCAGTCGAAGTTTTGAAAACAACCGAAACTTCCGACGATTAGAGGTCGTGCAACATGCTCAGCTCGTCGAGATCTTTACAATGAGCTGGGAGGTGTCAAAAACGGACACCAGAATCCTTATCGGAGTGTTTTGGCCGGCGTGGAGAGAGAGAGAGAGGAAAGGAGAGAGTGAACGTGGAAGAGAGAGAGAGAGAATGAGAGAAAAAGGAGAAAAAGAATAGGAAAAATGAGCTTGGACTTTCTGTGCAAATTTGATGATTAAACTTCAAAACCCAATTTGAATAGAGTATGAAATGATCCATTATTTATGTTTCGAAAAATTGGCTACCAACACTTTAAAATTGTTTGAGGGATAGTATTGTCAATTTCAAAATAATTCTTTTTAAAAGGAAATGTAATTTACGTGATAATTATAACTGAAATTTTTTCACTGATCTCATATTAGATTAATTAATCTCAATTAATTTAACCGGGTGTTACAGGAACATTGTCTATACACTCACAATTCATTGTTTATGCTACAATAACATTCTCAAAATTCCGCTTTTGTCACTTATTCTTTAAGTTTGAATTGTCAATTTTGCCTTTTTTTTCTTCTCTTTTCCCTTCCTTGCACATGGGCTTTTGTGTTTTTCGTTCTTGAGTTGCCACGTTTCGAGGCCCACCGCTGCGCAACTGCCTTCCCCTGAAATTTTTAATTGGACGGTTTCTAACTATTTCCGGTTTATTTTTAAAAGTTTTATTTTTTATTAAATTTATTTACTATTTTAAATTGATTTGGAGTTCAATTTTATCCGTTTTACCATCATTTTGTGTCAAATTTTTTATATTACTTAAATAAAAATACCCTAAAATAAAATAAAAATGCGCTAAATTAAAATCAAATAACACCAAATTAAATAAAAAATTAGACAAAACAAAATAGAATTAATTTAAAACACAATAAAATAAGTTAGATTATTTTTCTTCTCTCTTTGCTTAAGATTTTCCCCCGTTATTATTTTCATTTCTTTTATGTCATCTTTTCTTTTACTTCTTTTTAAAAAAGAATTTTGTGTTAGCCATTATTTTAAAAAAGAAATGTGTTGATTTGTTGTTCGAATTTATCCATTTCAATATCATTTTGCGCCAAATTTTCATAGCCTCTCAAATGAAAAATATGATAGATAATTTGAATGAAAAATTAAATTAAATAAAAATACACTAAAATAAAATAAAGTCGCACTTTCTTAAATAAATTAAACTAGAAATTACATCGGTGGTTGGAAGAGCAACACAAACATTGATAAAAAAAACTATGTTCTACATTAACAATTGATGAATGCTTTACTGATCCATTTGTAATTGCAGTTAAAATAACAAATAAAAATCTTACAATTTATTTTTAATAAAGGGGAGCACAAATGACTACAATTATTTCAAAAATATTTGAAGATGTCTATCTTTTAATACCATTACCACAAACAGCAGCTGCCACAACAATAGATCCAAAAACACCAGACTTAAAAAGATTGACCACAAGGTAAGACATATTTACTAATTTATATCAATTATCAATAAAAATCAACATTTACTATTTTAAATACATATCTTAACAATTTTTATCAATTCAAATTTGAACCAAAGGCAACAGACTCTCCCAAAAAACGCTTAAGGACCAAATAATATAACTATTTCTAAATCCTTTGATCTACACTACATATAAGTAAATATTTTCAACTTTCTTAATTATTATTATCATTAATTATTTTTTTAATTTATATTTTGCAGTTAAAAAGAACAAAAGAAAAAAAGGGAAATAAAAACTGTAATACATTGTAAACTAATTTATATTTTTTAATTTATATTTTAGCTAGAATATTATATATATATATATATATCTATATGTATATATAAACTAATCTTATACTATAAATTTTTTTAATTTTTTATATAATGCAACAGTATTTTTCACAGCAACACGTAACATATTGGCTAATTTTATTCTAATAAGAACAATTTTTTTTTTTTTTTGAAATAGTAGTGTTTAACTTTGATCAGGACCGTCCACGTCAACAAATTGTTGATTACATTTGTGTTTTTTTCATGGTTATTTTATAGTGAGTTTTTAGCACAATTATCCCCTCATTGATTTAGCAAATAGTTCACTAAAATTTTAATTTTGACAATTAAATTCTTAAATTTATAAAATTGTTATAATATATCCCATTTTACTAATAATCCAATCTTATCACACAGAAAAACAACCAAAACATCTAGAACCCCAGATCTAAAAGATAAATAAACACGAAACAAGTAAGCAAAACTCCAATCGAATGAATCCACCAAAAAGATCGAAACTTCCGCATCATATGGAAACAGAATTTAGGGCTAATCAATTACCTAATCAAATTCTTGGACGTAAGACGGCAAGCTTTGATGGCGGCACCGATCAAGCTGCTTTCAGTAATGTAAATCCCCCAGCGAAAAAAAGACAATGGTAAGATGTAAGCAGAACAAAAAAAATCAACTTTATGCATATCATGAAGCGAACCAGATTCCGGAAAAGAGAAGTACTGCTGATCATCCAAATCAAAAACAAAAGTTCATGAAGACATGAGCTAAACCCTAACCCCAAAGCATCAATTAATAACTGTATTGATGTTTTGAATATAGTTAAGGGGTACTTTCAGTTGGGGAATGATATGTATAGGATCTTGAACCGCGAATTCAACAAGGGCAAACCAGAAGAAGAAGAAAGAAAGAAAAAAGCCCAACATAGAAAATATCCTTCTACGTAAAACATCTCTCAAAATTTATGAAATATTCATGTTAAATCACCAAAAATTAACAGAATAATAAGTAAAAGCGTACCTGAATCTATGACTATTAATTACTGTTTAGAGCTGTACAATATGTCTTACAAATTAACACGTTCTCTCAAAAAATTCTTTGACTTTCTCTTTGCTCTCTCTCTAATGATAGGATGTAAGAAAAAAATAAAATGATAATTACGTGTGATATGAGGACCATAACTACTATATCTAAATAACTTCTATATCATCTTTTAGTATTTTTATTTTAACTTATCATAAAAATAAAAATTATCCTCACCAAATTATCCAAACCTTAATAAATAACTTTAAATGAGCTTAAGCTTATATTTATATGACAATCTACAATACAACGTTGGATTTAGGATCCAGATCCAATTGATGTGTTGTGCTAAGATTCACAGAGTAATGTGTAAAATAATGCCCCGTTTTTTTCGCCGATTCGAGTTTAGAATTCGAATTTTTTTACAGTAAAAAGCTCTCAGAAACAGTCACATCTAACTTTTTTACTACAGTAAAAAGTTCTCACACAAAATCACATCTTAACTCGGATTATAAATTCAAATTAGCGAAGTGAATGGGAAGAAAACCAATTGATGAAACAAAGGTTGCACTCAAGTCCCCCTCAACGAAAAAGAAATCCAAGAATAATAATAATAAAAAAAAGGTGTTCAGAAATGGAAGTCTCATTAAAAATGCAAATTGATAAATAAAAATGAATATAGAACCTGTAAAAAAAATACGATTAAGCAAAACAATTATGCTTCTAATTGACCATTCAAGTTAGGGCATGTTCACATGTCATTCCCAAAAAATAAAAAAACGAAAAGAAACATCAAAATAAGAAAATGAACAACCATAATTTTGCTCGTAAAAAGACTAAGGTGATGTTTGGTAAGGGGATTTGTACCCTGATTCGAATCATGATTCATGGTTAGTTACAGTATTTTCTCTCATAAAAAATACACGTAAATTGAAAATAGTTCTAATCTCATGATTCTAATCCATGAACCAAACGTCTTCTAAGGGTTTGTTCGTTTGCACTTAAATTTAAAAAAAAATTTAAATTCAAGTTATAATTTTATTTAAATTCATGTTCTTTTGTAAAACTTGAGTTTGAACTTGAGTTTGAACTTGAATTTTAATTTGAGTTTAGAGTTAAAATTAAGTTTAAGTTTTCTCTTCAACTTAAGTTTCTAAACTCAAACTCAAGTTAATGAACAATTTTTTTTTTCTTTAAAACGCTATAATTTTTTCGTTTTAATTCCGATTGAGATGATTTTTTATGCGTTCAAAACGAAGAGACGAATAAAACTCTATCTATATACCCTGTTAAAATTTTTCATCATCATTGAGTTTTTATTAAAATACTATTTAAATACAACTGAACAGGCCCTAATGCTTTAGGGGTTGTTCTTTTGCAACAAAACTAAAAAAAATTTGAACTCGAGTTACAACTTTATTCAAGTTCATGTTCTTTTGTAAAATTTGAGTTTGAACTCGAGTTTTAATTCGAGTTTAAACTCGAGTTTGAGGATAAACTCGAGTTCAAGTTTTCGCTTCAGCTCAAGTCGAGTTTATAAACTCGAATTCAAGTTAATGAACAATATTTTTTCTATTATTAAATATGCCATAACTTTTTCATTTTAATTCTGATTGAGATGATTTTTTTTCTATGCATTCACAACGAAAAGACGAATAAAACCCCATCCATATACCCTATTAAAATTTTTCATCACCATTGAGATTTTATTAAAATACTATCTAAATACAAATTTAAGTTTTGACTCACCCAAACACAAACTCAAAAAGATTCTCATTTCAAATCATAACTCAAATGTGCACATCCAAACACCAACTCAAATTACAACTTCAAGTTAAGTTATAACTCAAGTTTAACTCAAGATCATTACTCAAGTCAGCCTAACTCAAATACAAAAGAACAACCCCTTAGTTTTGACACCAAAGGAGGAAGAAAAAAAAGAAAATTTCAAAAAAAGAAAAGACACCAATTAAAAACCTCAAAATTTACACAACAAATTAGTACGAGCAAACGAGTGATACAAAAGAGTTAATCAACTTCGATCACTTTAAGTTTTCCTTTTAAGATTTACAGAATCCAAACGTTTTCGAGAACCGCAAATTCAATAACAGAGAGCTAGAAGTAAACATAACCAAATTAAAGTAGCAATTAAAAAAAAAAAAACAAATACAAAATCAAAGAGAAAACAAACAGAACAGGTAACCAAAGAAGGCCCTTAACCATGTCTCCTTGAACGTTTGGCTTTGATTATAGGGTTTCAATAGATCCAAAAATTGTTCACAAAGAAATCCAGAATAGCAAAAGTAATCAGAACCATATTAAAGAAACACAATTTCAGAACCAAATTAAAGAAACAATCGCAGCAGCAACCCAATTTTCAAAAACCGAACTTGTGACTCGGATTTTTTTAAAAAGCTGCGTACTGATTATTTTACGGGTTGACACAATACTATACGAAAATGACCCGTGACCCAAAATTGACCCGTGCACTCGAAATTGACACAAAAATTATATAATTTTATTTAGTTTTTACATATTATAAAAAACTTAAAATTCATAACATGCTAAAAAATAATAACATTCATCAAAATTAAGCAAATAATAGTATAAAATTTTGAGTATAACTATCATGATATATATATTTTTAGTTTTTATGAGTTTCGTGTCGTGTTTAGGCTAGCGGGTCCAACTCGCAATTGATTCGTGTTTTTCATGTCAATTTTAGGTCGACCTAATTCTAACCCGAACTATTTTTTTCTCAATCCTAACCCGCGAAATTCATGTCTTTTTGAGTCGTATTGTGACTCATATTGCATGCCCTAAAAAAGGGAACAAACGAGCGTGAGTGAAGAATTATTTGCTCAAATAATTTTTAAACTTAAGGCAATAAATAACAAATTATTTACTCAAATAACATATTATTTATTATTTTTACCATTTTACCTTTCTCTTAATTACTGTTAATAGGAAACATTAAAATGTTCATCAACAAGAAAAACAAGTTCTTAAAAGGGGTATTTATATTTTTATACCCTGTATTTTACTTTTATTAAAGTATACCTTTTGTTTTAAAGTGTTGCATATTCATGCCTTTAGATTATATTTAATCCATAAATGTGTACCCTTTTCTAGTCAACATACGATTTTGACCACAAAAAGCTTTTTAATTCCAAAATTACAGGGAAAAAAAAGGCTCCTAGGTGATTGTCTGAGGTCTATTTCCAACCCGTATGTTCTACATTGAAAGTGGCCAAGAGAATTGGTTTCAAAAGAAGGACGAGTTGAAGGATATAAAAAAATATTGAAAGGGGAGATTCATCAAATGTACTCAAATTTAGAAGAATGGAAAATGTGATCGACGAGATCTTGCACCCGGCCTAAATGGCAATCTCGCGCCCTCCGCCAAGACGATGATCCTCCTTTTCACAATCATTGAATTTTTTTTACATGATTTTCACTTTTAAGGGTATTTTTGGAGCTAAAAATCCATTCTCCAAACAAAATAGTGTACCTGTTTAGAATCTATTCTGAAAATAATTTTCACGTTTTTTGAGGAATAAAAAATAAAAATAATCTGAAGAATGTGTTTGGAGCACCATCCAACTAAAAATAAAATTAAAAACGTTTTTTTGCCTTTCACACAAACAGTTTCTGAAAACGAATTTTACACGTTTTTCTTTTTCAATTTTCATTTTCTCCTCGCTATTTCCTCTTTAACTCCCGTGGGCTTTCTTGGAACACTCTTCCTCTTCTCCGGTCTCCATCTTCTCTGGTCTCCATCTTTCTACAAATTGGGGTTCTCGGTTACGACGACAACAACTCGTCGAGAAATTGCTATTTGATTTGTCATTCCTTGAATTCTGCCCATTATTTTACCCTCTCATTCTGGCAATCGAAGACCCTATCACTCTCTCTCCTCACCTTCTTCTGTCAGTCCGTCGCCGGTCTTTCTCCATCCGCCGTAGCCCCGTCTCCGGCGGTTGCAGCTCTCCCGTCTTCTTGTTCTTCCACCGGTCACCCATCCGTGGTGTTCTGGAGGATAACACTCTTATTGCTTGTCAAGAATTGCTCAATAACAGGTAATATATTTTGCTCGATTCCCATGATTTTATTGATGAATAAACTTCAATTTTGATGTGAGAATGAGTTTTTTTTTTTTTTTTTTTTTTTTTTTTTTTTTTTTTTTTTATCACTCTGATGGATTTTGAGTGGTTGTGTTTAGGACGACAGATTGAGCTACGTTTTGCTTAATTTGGTACAGTTTTTACAACCAATTTTCTGATCGTTTGGTGTGATGAAGTTGGTCAGGATTATTGCCGATTTGGTGTGTGATGAAGTTAATATTTGTGTTATGGGTTCTTTTGTTGCTATTTGCTCATATTCATGAGAAATTGATTGAATTGTGTTGTTGTTAAATTTATATATTGTTGTTATGATTTATGAATAGTTGAGATTATTATAAATAAATTATTAAACAGTATTATTAATTTTTTTAATATTAAAAATAATTTTAAAATAAAATTATTAAACGCATTTTTAAAAATAATTTTTAAAAACGTTTTCATCTTTCCTGCTCGCACTCTCTCTCTCTCTCCTCTCTCGTGCTTGCTCTCTCCCCCTTCCCTCGCGACAGAGGCCGCCATTCCTTCGCGTTTCTCCTTCCATTGACAGCGTAGATGAACAACTTTCGTGCGGAGGCCGATTCGCTCCCTGCGACGAAGAGATCTGATCTGTTGTCGCCGGTGTGGGACCTGCTGTTCCCGGTGTTGAACGACATCGACGGCGAGAGAAAGAGCAAGGGAGGAGCGAGACAGAAGAGGAGAGAGAAAGAATTTCAAATTTTTAGATATTTTTAGGGTATTTTTGGTAATGTAATTATGTTATGTTAAAATATACCGGATTAAAACTTTCTGTTATTTAGATAACTGTCGGCATTTGCGAGAGAGTTTTAGAGAGAGAAAAAGTCTTCTTCTTCATCTTCTTCTCCAACATTTCCTCTTTTGCAAACACCATCAAAAGGAAAAAAACCACACACGACGACAAAGTGTGTTTAATTTCTTTCAATTTTCATGAGATTTGATCATAAAAGAAACCACACACCCTTGCTGGTGTTCGATCAGGATCTAATTGTCGGCGACGGCGGCGATTTCTCTCTCTCCATTCTTATTTCTCTGGTAAACCATCTTCTATTTAGTTTCGGTTTCTTTCTTTTCAATTTGAATTGATCTCGCCGCAATTTGTTTCGATTATTGCTCTATCATTTAAAATTTTCCTCGCTGTCTTTAAATATTCCAGAATCTTTTATTTATGATGATGATGATGATGATGATCTGTTTTCAATTTTATATTTTCTCTGAATTTCTTTTTGAAAAATATAATTTACTTTGGGTTAGATTATGGCTTGTGTAAGGTGCTTTCGTTGACTCCTTCATATGCATTGCTTGATCTCCTAGTTTTGGTTTCTGGTTTGATGGGGTATGATTTGCTGTGTCGTTTGTTTGGGTGCTTGACATTCTGTTTGGAGTTTAGATGTTCTCATAATATTACTTACCATTAACTTATTTACAGTGGAATTATCCAAATATTTGCATAATTCCATCTTCTCATAGTCTGATTCTTCTAGGGCAACACTCTCTGATTAATCTTTCTTTTCTTTGTTTTTCGATTACATTGTTAATTGACAAAAACTTTGACTTATTTTTTATCTTTTTGACTTTTTTGTATCTACTCTGTCGCTTAATCATTTTGTATGCTGATATATTTGACTACTCTGTATCTAGCAATGTTATTATACTGTGAACAATCAGGCATCTTTCTGCTGATGATATAGCTTCTGTTTTGATCTATGAAAGATTCAGGTGTTTGTATGATTAGTTCTTACTTAGATTACATGAATACGTCTCCTGAGTCTGATATTTAGTATAGTATCTATTATTTCTTGGCTGATTTTACTTGTTTGCTCAGTTTCCTTATATTTTGATTATTAATTCTCTGTATCTTGTATGTTCATTACATATTGCTTTTATTTCTCTCTCTCTCTCTCTTTGATACAATACAACACGGGATTGAACCTGCAACTCTCCACCCAAACCCCCAGTACTGCTAGACCAAGAGGTCTTAGGCATAGCTTTTATTTCTCTCGTCCCTTGTTCTTCCTATTCATTTACTTTGCGCTATATTCTTGTCTTCCAATAGTTATCCGTCGTAATCTCTCTTTTTGTAGGCTCATTAGTCTCTTCTTGTAAGAGTTAAATAGTCTTCTTTATTGGGAGTTTCAACCGTTCTTATCATTGAATTTCTCTCAAGTCTTCTAGTTTTTATGCTTTAACATACTAGACCCTATTGAATCTCTATTAAAAATCCTTTTACCTATATTTTTCAATTTTCCTCAGATTGTACTTACTGAAATAGTTTCTATTGCATTCAAATTTTAATAATAATAAAAATAACAATGCTATCCTTTGGGAGGTTTTTTCGCTAGATTTTGACTTTATCTTATCTAGCAATTGCGCCAAATTCAAAATTTAGACCGTCCGTTATGCATACGGTTATATAAGTAAATCTTGGTTTCCAATTTAATTTGGATAATACTTCAGTTACTTTCAGTTTTCTCTCCACACTAATAGACCTCTATAAGTGGTTTGTTTATTAACAATCGTATATTTCCAAACTTTGAACGAATAATGCAATAGTATTGTCTTTTTATATTCACTGCTCTTTAATTTATAATCACTTTGATTCATAATCACTTTAATCTTCTCAACTTTCTACTTACTGATTAATTGTTTTATGTCTTTAATAATGCTTGTTTTGTCTAATGTTTCTACGTACATCTTAAATATAGTTCTTAGAGCCAATGTTCTTTAGTTATTTTAAGAATGTAAATACCAATTGATCACTTGTAAAAGATATGTACATCTCAAAATATAGTTGTACATAGACATGGTTTGGATATTAATTTTTGCATTTTTGTTTTAATGTTTTTCGAATTAGAAGATATGGAGGTTTGTAGGGAAGGCTTCTTTTACTTCCTCCGCAATCAACTCAGTTGAATATACCATTCCAACACCTCTAAAGGTTGTTTATGCCTAATCACTGCACCGACTTACTGGAATTTCGTTGTTTATTAAGATACGTCAATCTTTCTTACTCTCTTTTTAATACTGATTATGATTTCTGCATTTTTTATTTATAATCTTCTATTTTCTAGGTTCAGCTCAATGTCTCCAACAACTTTTTGATATTTTGTGCTCAAATATGTCTTATTTATTCTTCCAGGCAGTTAGATAAATCTTTTTGTGTTCTTTAAAATCACATGATTTATTCTCAGTTGCTCTTTCGATAGAAAAGATATTATATGGTTGGATTGTATCTATCAAAAAAAAAAAAAAATTATGTTATTTACTGAACATTTTTTTTTTTAAAATCTGCCCTAATTTTATTTGTCCCTCCCATATCTGCTACTTCTTAAGTTCTCTTGGTTTTTTTTTTCTTTTTTTTATTTCACTCAATTTTTTATTTTCATTTTTATGATTTTTATGGATAGTTTTCATCTAGGTTTTATTGTTATTCTGGTAAATATTCTTCTTCGCTCAGAATTTTAATTTATATATTATCTGCCTATCTCATTGCTTTTAAATTTAATTACATAACTTTTTGGTGCAGCTAATTCTTGGATCTAAAAGGTTTGAAATTTGAAAGCTTCACGAGCAAGATCGTGAAGCCATTGGGAAAAAAAGCAGCTAATTCTCAGCTTCCAAAAGATGAAATCTAGCTACAATGTATTATTATTAGCTTCAATTAGTTCACATTATACTTTTTATTTTTCTGGAATACAGATTTCTTTTAGTTCTTTAATTTATTCTATTTTCTTGTTCGGTTTGATCTAGTAACCTAGGAATTTAACAAATGCATTTTGGTAGAAGAAACTTGTCGGTTTTTTTTTTTCAATAATTAAAAAAAAAAAATTGTACCGAGGCTGTCCCGGGACAGTCACGGGGCTGACCCGAGGCTGTCCCGGAGCTATTCTGGAGCTGTACCGGGGCTGTACCGGGGCTGCCCTGGGGCTGTCCCGGGGCTGTACCGGGGCTATACCGGGGCTGCTCCGGGGCTGTCTCGGGGATGTCTCGGGGCTGTCCCGGGGCTGTACCGGGGCTGTCCCGGGGTTGTACCAGGGCTGCCCCGGGGCTGTCTCGGGGTTGTCTCGGGTCTCTCCCGGTGCTGTCCCGGGGCTGTCTCGGGGCGGTACCGGGGCTCTCCAGGGGCTGTACCGGGGCTGTACCAGGGCTGTACCGAGGCTGTACCGGGGCTGTACTGAGGCTGTCTCGGGGCTGTACCGGGGCTGCCCCGGGGTTGTCCCGGGGCTGTCCTGGGGCTACCCCGGGGCAGTCCCGGGGTGGTCACGGGGCTGTACCGGGGTTGTACCGGCGCTGTACCGTGGCTACCCCGAGACTGTACCGGGGCTGCCTTGGGGCTTTTCCGGGGCTGTGCCGGGGTTGTCCCGGGGCTGTCCTAGGGCTGTCACGGGGCTACCCCCGAGCTGTTCCGGGGCTGCACCGGGGCTGTCTCGGGGCTGTACCGGGCTGTCCTGTGGATGTACCGGGGCTGTCCCGGGGCTTCACCGGGGTTGTCCCGGGGATGTCCCGGGGCTGTACCGGGTCTGTACCGGGGCTACCCCCGGGCTGTCCCGGGGCTGTATCGGGGCAGACCCGGGGCTGTATCGGGGCTGTCTTGGGGCTGACCCAGGGCTGTGCCGGGGCTGTACCGGGGCTGTATCGGGGCTGTCCCGGGGCTACCCCGGTCGGGCTGTCCTGGGGCTGTCTCGGGACTCTCCCAGGGCTGTACCGGGGCTGTCCCGCGGCTGTCCCGGGGATACCTCGGGGCTGTACCGGGGTTGTCCCGGGGCTGTACAGGGGCTGCCTCGGGGCTGTACCGGGGCTGTACCGGGGTTGTCTCGAGGCTGGCCCCGGGCTGTACCGGGGTTGTCTCGAGGCTGGCCCGGGGCTTGCCCGGGGTTGTGCCGGGGCTGTCCCGGGGCTATACCGGGGCTGTTCCGGGGCTGCCCCGGGGCTGTCCCGCGGCTGTATTGGGGCAGACCCGGGGCTGCCCCGGGGCATTACCGAGGCTGTACCGGGGCTGTCCCGAGGCTGACCCGGGGCTGTCCCGGGGCTGTACCGGGGTTGTCCCGCGGCTGTACCCGGTCTGTACTGGGGCTACCCCCGGGATGTCCCGGGGCTGTACCGGGGCAGACCCGGGGCTGTATCGGGGCAGACCCAGGGTTGTTCCGGGGCTGTCCTGGGGCTGTCCCGGGGCTGACTCAGGGCTGTGCCGGGGTTGTCCCGGGGCTGACCTGTGGCTGTCCCGGGGCTGTACCGGGGCTTCCCCGGGGCTGCCTCGGGGCTTCCTCGGGGCTGTACTGGGGCTGTTTCGGGGCTGTCACGGGGCTAACCCCGGGCTGTCCCGGGGCTGTACCGGGGCTGTCTCGGGGCTGTACCGGGCTTTCCGGGGATGTCCCGTGGATGTACCGGGGCTGTCCCGAGGCTTCACCGGGGTAGTCCCGGTGCTTTACCGGGGCTGTCCCGAGGCTGTACCGGGTCTGTACCGGGGCTACCCCCGGGCTGTCCCGGGGCTGTACCGGGGCAGACCCGGGGCAGTATCGGGGCTGTTCTGGGGCTAACCCAGGGCTGTGCCGGTGCTGTCCCGGGGCTGACCCGTGTCTGTCCCAGGGATGTACCGGGGCTGTCCCTGGGCTATCCCGCGG
>NW_010357109.1:232208-273176 GCF_000414095.1 Morus notabilis
TTACCCGGTCTGTTCCGGGGCTGCCCCGGGGCTATCTCGGGGCTGTCTCGGGGCAGACCCGGGGCTGTCCCGGGGCATTACCGAGGTTGACCCGGGGCTGTACCGGGGCTTCCCTGGGGTTGTACCGGGGCTGCCCCGGGGCTGTACCGGGGATGCCCCGGGGCTTCCCTGGAGCAGTACGGGAGCTATCCCGAGACTGCCTCGGGGCTTTACCGGAGTTGTGCCAGTGCTGTCCCGGGGCTGTACCGGGGCTGTCCTGGGGCTGCCCCGGGGCTGTGCCGGGGATTTATCGGACTTTGCCGGGGCTGTCCCGGGGCTGTACCGAGGCTATCCCGGGGCTGTACCGGGGCTGCCCCGGGGCTGTCCCTGAGCTGTCCCGGGGCTGCCCCGGGCCTGGCTGTATCGGGGCTGCCCCGGGGCTGTCCCTGAGCTGTCCCGGGGCTGCCCCGGGCCTGGCTGTATCGGGGCTGCCCCGGGGCTGTCCCTGAGCTGTCCCGGGGCTGCCCCGGGCCTGGCTGTATCGGGGCTGCCCCGGGGCTGTCCCTGAGCTGTCCCGGGGCTGCCCCGGGCCTGGCTGTATCGGGGCTGCCCCGGGGCTGTCCCTGAGCTGTCCCGGGGCTGCCCCGGGCCTGGCTGTATCGGGGCTGCCCCGGGGCTGTCCCTGAGCTGTCCCGGGGCTGCCCCGGGCCTGGCTGTATCGGGGCTGCCCCGGGGCTGTCCCTGAGCTGTCCCGGGGCTGCCCCGGGCCTGGCTGTATCGGGGCTGCCCCGGGGCTGTCCCTGAGCTGTCCCGGGGCTGCCCCGGGCCTGGCTGTATCGGGGCTGCCCCGGGGCTGTCCCTGAGCTGTCCCGGGGCTGCCCCGGGCCTGGCTGTATCGGGGCTGCCCCGGGGCTGTACCGGGGCTGTCCCCGGGGCACACCCGGGGCTGTCCCGGGGCTGTACCGGGGATGCCGCAGGGCTTTCCCGGTGTTGTACCGAGGCTGTCCAGGGGTTGTCCCGGGGCTGTACGTGGGCTGTCTTGAGGCTGTACCGTGGCTGTCTCGAGGCTTGCCCGGGGCAGGCCCGAGGTTGTGCTGGGGCTGTACCGAGGCTGTAACGGGGCTGTCCCGGGGCTGTCTCGGGGCTGTATCGGGGCTGTCCCGGGGCTGTACCGGGGTTGTCCCGCGGCTGTACCCGGTCTGTACTGGGGCTGCCCCGGATCTGTACCGGGGCTGTACTGGAGCTGCCCCAGTGCTGTCCTTTCAAAAATGAACCCAATTCTATTAGTTGGATTAAGAGAAATATAACTATATGAATTGAGTGAAAGCAAAAAAGAAAAAAATTTGAGAATCGATAACGAGCTAATTCATGAACCGTCCATTAACATTCAATCTACAAATTGGACAACTTTTTCATTAACAAAAAAAAAAATACAAGATCTAACTAATAGAACAAACACAACCATAAATCAAATACAAAAAATTTCAAAAGACAACAAAAAAGGATTTATAAGTCCACATATAAATATTAGTTCCGCGGGGCTGACCCGGGTCTGTCCCTGGGTTGCCACGGGGGCTGTCCCGTGGCTGTCCCGGGGCTGTACCGGTGCTGTCTCGGGGCTGTACCAGGGCTGCCCCGGGGTTGTACTGGGTTGTACCGGGGCTGCCCCGGGGCTGTCGCGGGGCTGTCCCGGGGCTGTCCCGACGCTGTACCGGGGTAGACCCGGGGATGTCCCGGGGCATTACCGGGGCTGTCCCGGGGTTGTACGGGGGCTGCCCCGGGTTGTCCCGGGGCTGTCCCGAGGCTGACCCTGGGCTGTACCGGGGTTGCCCTGGGGCTTTCCTAGGGCTCTCTCGGGGCTACCCCGGGGCAGTACCGGGGCGGTCACAGGGCTGTATCGGGGCTCTACCGGGGCTGCCCCAGGCAGTACCGGGGCTATCCCGTGGCTGCCGCGGGGCTTTATCAGGTCTGTGCCGGGGTTGTCCCGGGGCTACCCCAGGGCTGTCCTAAGGCTGCCCCGGGGCTGTCCCGGGGCTGCACCGGGGCTGTCCCGAGGCTGTTCCGGGGCTGCCCCGGGGCTGTCCCGGGGCTGCACCGGGGCTGTCCCGAGGCTGTTCCGGGGCTGCCCCGGGGCTGTCCCGGGGCTGTTCTGGGGCTGCCCTGGGGCTGTACCGGGGCTTCCCCGGGGCTGTCCCGGGGCTGTCCCGAGGCTGTACCGGACTGTCCCGGGGCTGTTCCGTAGCTGCACCAGGCCTGTGCCGGGGCTGTACCGAGGCTGTACCGGGGCTGTACCGGGGCTGCCCTGGGCTGTACTCGATCTGTATTGAGGCTGCCCCAGGGCTGTACCGGGGCTGCCCCGGGCCTGGCTGTACCGGGGCTGTCCCACGGCTGTTCCCGGGCTTTACCGGGGCTGTCCCAGGGCTGTACTGGGGCTGTGCCGGGGCTGCCCCGGGGTTGTCCTGGGGCTGGCCCGGGTCTACGCTGAGGAAGTCCTGGGGCGGTCCCGGGGCTGTACTGGGGTTGTGCCGGGGCTGTACTGGGGCTGCCCCGGGGCTGTACCGAGGCTATCCCAGGGCTGCCTTTGGGCTTTACCGGGGTTGTGCCGGGGCTGTCCCGGGGCTGTATCGGGGCTGTCCCGGGGCTACGCCAGGGCTGTACCGGGGCTGTCCCGGGACTGTACCGGGCTTTGCGGGGCTGTCCCGGGGATGTACTGCGGCTGTAACGGGGCTGTACCGGGGCTGCCCTGGGGCTGTCCCGGGGCTATACCGGGACTGCCCCGGGGTTGTACCAGGACTGCCCCGGGGCTGTACCGGGGCTACCCCAGGGCTATACCGGGGCTGCACCGGGGCTGTCCCGGGGCTGTACCGGGCTTTGCCGGAGCTGTCCCGGGGATGTACTAGGGCTGTACCGGGGCTGTACCGGGGCTGTCTCGGGGTTGTACCGGGGCTGCTCTGGAGTTGTCCCGGGGCTGCCCCGCGGCTGTCCTGGGGCTGTACCGGGGCAGACCCGGGGCTGTCCCGGGGCTGTCCCGGTGCTGTCCCGGAGCTGCCCCGGGGCTGTCCCGGGGCTGTACAGGGGCTGCCCAGGGGCTATACCGGGGCTGTCCTGTGGATGTACCGTGGCTGTCCCGAGGCAAGTCCTCACAGTCTTACAGCATTTGGCTTTATTTGCCAACTATAAAAGTTCATTTTTGGCTAGAAGATGGTGGAATATCTCAGCCATGTCATCTCTTCTGAGGGCGTGTCAGCCGACCTATCCAAGGTCGACGCCATGATTTCGTTGCCGACCCCTCAGAATGTTCGGGAGCTCCGCGGATTGTTAGGTCTCACCGGCTACTATAGGTGTTTTGTACGAGGATATGGAACCATTGCCCGACCTCTTACCAATTTGCTTAGGAAGAAGGCTTTTCTTTGGACAGACTTGGAAGACGCAACCTTTCTTCAATTAAGGACAGCCATGATGGGACGTCCAGTGTTAGTCATGCCGGACTTTACTAAGCTGTTTGTTGTGGAGACGGATGCCTCAGGAAGCGAGATTGGCACTGTCCTAATGCAAGAGTGCCGACCAGTTGCCTATTTTAGTAATGTTCTCTCGGCCACTTTCCGGTTGACATAGGTGTATAAGCGCGAACTTTTGGCTATCGTGCTAGCTGTGCAGAAGTGGCGACACTACCTTTTGGGGCGACACTTTGTCATGCGCTCGGACTAGCAGAGCCTGCGATTCCTCCTTGACCAGCGAGTTCTTCCCCCAGAACAGTTATGCCTGGTAGCAAAATTGCTTGGGTACGATTTCGAAGTGCAGTATAAACGGGGTGTGGCAAACAAAGCGGCAGATGCTTTGTCTCGGTGGGAAACTATAGCTGATGCCATCCTTACGGCAATATCTATTCCTCATCATTTTGACACCGCGGGGCTGAAGAAGGACCAACTAGCAGACCCAGATTGTGCCATGCTCATTACTGTCGTGCAACAGGATCAGCCAATTTGGGAGGGATATGGGATTCGCCAGGGATTGCTCTATTTTCGAGACAGCGTGGTCCTACCCCTAACTTCGGCTTGGATCACTCGTGTTCTGCATGATTTCCATGACTCGGTGGTAGGGGGCACTCAGGTTTTCTGAGGACATATAAACGAATATCAGTGGTGTGGGCAAGTGTACGACGTGTTAGCACTCGAAAACGGAAGCATTGTCGTCCGCGGGGTTATTGCAACCGCTACCTATCCCGGCTCGGATTTGGGAGGATGTTTCTATGGAATTTATCGGCGGCCTTCCAAAGTCACGAGGGATGGACACTATTTTGATCGTCATCGATCGCCTATCCAAATACACGCATTTTGTCCCATGGCCCACCTTTACACGGCAACATAGGTGGTTGCCTTGTTTGTTCGGGAGATTGTCCGTTTGCATGGGTTTCCCCGCTCCATCGTCAGCGACCGCGATTCTATTTTCATGAGCCTTTTCTGGCGCGAGTTGTTCAAGCTCCAAGGCACTCGGTTGCAACCTAGTATTGCTTATCATCCCTAAACGGACGACCAAACTGAAGTTGCGAACCGTTGTTTGGAAACGTATCTTTGATGTTTCGCCTGCGACAAACCGTGACAGTTGCTCTCTTTTTTACCTTAGGCGGAGTACTGGTTTAGTACTACTTATAATGCTTCCATTAAATGCTCTCCTTTTCAAGTAGTGTATGGTCGGGATCCTCCCACCCTATACCGCTTCCCAGAAGGCTCGACAGCTGTTAATGAGGTTGAAGTGTAGCTCCGGCAACACAATCACATGCTGGACATCCTCAAGGATCACCTTCTTTTGGCTCAACAACGCATGAAGCGGTTTGCCGACCGCCATAGCCGAGAAGTTGCATTCACCCCGGGGGATTTGGTTTCATTGAAGCTGCGTCCCTATTTCATGAAGTCCTTGGCACAGAAGGTCAATGAAAAGCTTAGTCCTCATTTTTATGGGCCTTTCACCATTCTTGCTAAGGTAGGGCCGGTCGCTTATCACCTCAACTTGCCTGATAGCTCCAAAATCCACCCGGTCTTCCATGTGTCACAGCTCAAAGCCTTTAAGGGACAACACTACACCGGTCTGCCCCCGCCTGAGCAGTTGACTGATGAGTTAGAGCTCTTGGTTCAATCGGCCACCATCTTGGACTCTCGATCCGTCACCGTCGGGGGACACCAAGTGCACGAGGTTTTGGTGCAGTGGAAGGGGTTACCACCGGCGGATGCTACCTGGGAGCCACTGGTGACCATTGCTGAACAATTTCTGGACTTTGACCTTGGGGACAAGGTCGAGCTTGAGAAGGGGGATAATGTTAGACCTCCAGTCCTCAGGTTTGTTTACGCTAGATGAAAAAAGAAGAATGAGTAAAGGCAGGTTGGGAATTTGTTTACCCCAGGGCTAGGGCATGTGGTGAGGGGTGTTCGTTAGGATACGGTTATGGGGTATTGTGTAAGGGATGGGTATTGGGAAAAGAGTTAGTTACGGAAAATTAGAATAAAGCCTAAGGCTGCTTAGTAGAGGGCATCGAGAATTTAGAAAGAAATTGAGTCTGTGGTGGTCTTGAGGAGTCCTCAAACTCTCCTCCATCCCTCTTTCCAGTTTGTTGTTGTTGTTTTTTGTTTTTTTTTGTTTTTTGTTTTTTTTTGCTGCATTGTGCTTCCTTGTTGATTCAATAAAAGGAACCATACTACTTTTCTAGTTATTTCTCCATAATTCTCGTTAATTCTGTAGTCTACTACCCTTATTTGCCTCAAAAGAGCGGAATCCTAACAGAACCATACACATGTTTTGATATCATTACTTATTAAAGAAGAAAGCTACTTTGTGTTTTTGTAAAAGGGCCCTATGGTTGAATTTTGTTTCTCAACAACACACGATATACCAATTTGAATCTGCGAACTAAACGAGACTACATGTATTAGTTTGGTTTTCTGTACCTATGGTCTCTCTTGATTTTGACTGAATTGACAAGTTGGTCTCTAAACTTTTTATTTTGACTGTTATCCTAGAATTTAAAGGAATCGATGAATGATGTCAAAATTTGAAAGCTACGCCCTCATGCATGTGATATATGCTCAGGCTGTTGATTCTATCCAAATTTAAAACGTCATCGATTTAAAGACACTAGGCAATATTTTACTAAATTTAAGAGATAACAAAATAACAAGTTTAAAGGTGACTTGCCAATCATTATTTATGTATTTATATTTTTTTAACATTTTGTTTTGCGAAAACGCTACTAAAAGAACCGTACTTTGAGTTAGTTATTTCAACCAATCGACTGCTTGATTACCTGTAATTAGAATAACCAATTCTAATGTTACATGGCAGACATCATCTTTCAGTCAATTGGCAAACGCTCGAGATGTGAGACCGTTAACATCTGCAGTGAAGGATCTTGAATCAAAGCTACGGCCATTCAGACTGAACGGTGAAAACAAGGATAATGGGGAAACTGGTGAAACTGGTGAAACTCAAAAGTTGTGATAGGCTACAACATTTTGGGCCCATGGTTCCAAGGAACTTGTCCTCCATAATTTGTGGACCTTGTGGAGTCCAATTCGGTTTTAAATGGGAGAATTTTAAAAGGACAAAAGAAAAATTAAGAGTTATTTTCTGTTTTTCTCCTTTTTTAAGGAACAAATTTAACAAGTTTGCCGGTTCCTCATTACTCAAAAATTAGTAAATACACAACTAAAGCAACTATATTTAAAAAAAAAACTTGGATCCTTATATAATATTTTTTTTCATCTAATTAATGTAATGGCACATTTAGTTCAAACCTTTTTCTACATTGTTTCTTTAAAAAAAAAATTAATTAGTTTTGAATTTTTGTTTAAACTATTAATGAAACATGTCAAAAAATTCCAGAATTTTATTAAACTGCTTATTATTCTATTGAGATTTCAGTTAGAGAGAATTAAACTCCTTTTTTTTAAGGGAATTAATTTCCTGTTCTACAATTTACAAATTAAAAAATTGGAATAAAAGTAATTTGTTTAAATAAAAAGAATTTGAAATAGAAGCATATGTGATTCTAGAAATACCCTTACACACAAAGAAAGAGAAAGTAGGATTGTGTGTAGTTGACATGAAACCGTGACTAAACAAGTCCGGTGGTTCTAGAACGACAATTCAGTTCCACGTCATAACCGATTGTCGGCAGTCTAAAATTAGACCAAACTATTTTAGAAATGGTTTGGTCTGATTTGAAAAATTTTATACAGCCGTTTTATATGTACATGTTAAAAAATATAGATAATTAACTTTATATGTTATTTTTAGGCTTTTTTATCCTTATAGAATACTAATTTAATTTAATGAATTACATGTAGTAACTAAAAAAACTTTTAAGAATGAGTAATCTTCACAAATACATCTTAAAAGTGTATGGGTCAAGATTTTTATCTTTATTATTGATCGTAACTTTTTTAGTTAAATAATTAGACTAATAAAAAGGTATTTATCAAGATAAATTCTCCATTTTGATCCAAACGGTGATTAATTGGACTGTTTTAAAACAGTCTGGTCCAGTCCTATTGTCATGAACAGTCCAAGAGTAGTTTAGAATTTTTTCCAAACAGAACTGGGCCGTGCACATCCTTGAGAGAAAGTACAATTTTTTGGGTAATTAAATTTGTATTCTACTATTAAGTACATTGAATAATTGAAATAGAAGTAACTTGTTAAAAGAAAAAGAAACTGAAATAGAAGATAATTGTTAAAAGAAACTTAAATATGTGATTCCAAAAATACTTTTACACACAAAGAAAGAGAGAATATAATTTTTTGGGTAAACAAAAAAGATAAATTGCATTAAATTGCATAAAATTTACATAGAGAAATTCCTAATATGAAAAGCCATTAAATTGCATTTTATATAAGTCATATCCTATGAAAAGCATAAAATTTCATTGCATACAATTCATAATCTAATCAATTAAGGAACATTTAAAGATGTAAACTTCCATTAAAGAACGTACTCTATTGAAACAACCAACTATATGCGAATAGAAAATGGGAAATTTTATTTACCCAAATTTTTATTAAGGAACCACAACATATTTAAAGTTAAAACTAATTTCATTTTAAAATTAAAATCTCATATAGTTGCCCATACTTTTCCAATGTAAAAAAGGTTTCTTAAAAAGATTTACTTCGCTATTTTTTGCTAAAATCTTTCCATTTAAACGTATACTAAAAAAGAGAAAAAACTTTCCATTTGAATTATTTGTTGCTAGTTTGAATGACTTGAACCATATTTTTAAGAGCAATTCCTCCTCCACAAAGTATGAACTTGAAGAACAAAAAGTGTTAAGAGTTTTTTCTTTTTTAAAGGATAAATTATCTACTTTAACTTTTCCCCTCAAACTCTAATAAAAATTTTATGTTCACCAAGTAATGAAGCGACATGAGAAAGATTCATCAAGTTTTAGTGTATGTATATTATTTGTTTTTATTCTTCTTTGTTTTCTGCTTTTTTTTTTTTTTTGAAAGAAAGTTTAGTTTTAGCGATGACGATATTGTCAACACACTGGAATGCAATGTGAATTGATCTTCATAGCTTGAGCTTCTAAAGAAACTTAAAGGGAAAAATTTGTTCTTCTTTTTACCTTCCTTTGTTTTCTATTTCTTTTTTTTTTTTTTAAATGAAAGAAGGTTTGATTCATTTTACTATTTTATTATACTAATGTGTACATACATGTTTTTTCCTTTCTCGTTTGTGTTTTGTTATATTGAAGTTGTTCTTAGAGTTTTGATTTTTGGTTCTTAATTATATTTTTGTAGGATTTAAAAAATCAACACATTGAGAATTTTTGGTCAAATCCTAGATAATTGAATTTAGGTAATCAACTAATTTGAAAAAAAAAATGTGATTTTGAAGTCGCTCAAATTAAAATAACAAAAAGGAAAGAAAAGAAAAAAAAATCATTCAATTTCAAGAAAAAAAAATCATTTAAATAGAAAGAATCAAATCTCACCCATAAATAGAAGGAAACAAATCTTTCTAACAAGCCATATCTTAGAATGGGATAAAAAAAATTAATTTTTAAATATGTTTAGGTGCTTTAATAAAAACTTGGGGTGTCCATAAAATTTATTGATTCCATAGCATGGAGACATTATAGATGGGCCCATTTTCTATTAATCATAGTGTTTAGCTCTAATGGTGTCTGTAAACGTTTCTCTTATTATTGTTAAAGTGTGAATCTGTTTTTGTGAGACATGATCTCAGCAACAAGACTTTATTCCACTTTATTCTCATCAGGCCAAATGTGGAACCAAGTGTGCACAATTTATTTTTAAGAGAAAAGCTAGGAGTTCATGCTATGTTTGGTAAGAAGGAAAGAAAATATGATAAAAAAAAAATATGGAAGTGATGAAAAATAGTAATGATGGAAAAGAAATTGATTTTCTTTTATGTTGTTTGATATGAGAAAATAGAAAGAAAATGAGTTTACCTTCACTTGTTTGGTATTGGAAGTTAAATTGAGAGGAAAGAAAAACTTTTACTCGTAAATTACTTTTATACCCTTAAATTTTTTATTTGGATATTGATGGAGAAAATGGTAGTTTAGTAACTTTGCTCACTTTAATTAGTTGTCTTCATTTTTCACCCCATTTTCTGCCCATTTGTGAAAAGAAGAAAAATGGTGAGATCCACATGTATTATTTTCACTCCATTTTCTCTTCCTTTCTCTTTTCTCTCATACTAAACAACTTACATTTCCATTTGTTCTCCTAAAATCTCTCCATCTTCTTCCTTCCTTCTACTTTTCTTTCCTACCAAACATACTCTTAGGGTTAGAGTTGGGAATTATTGGGGAACCACATGGAAACAATGAAATTGTTGTTATTATCTTAATGTACATGTAAGCGGGGCGGGTTAGGGGCATCCCCCATGCTTTGCCCTGCACCGAAACTAAATGAGGTTTTATGATGTGGGCCTATTTACATCTCTAATAATAACAGTGGTTGTAGACATCATTTGGTGGTAATTTTTAATTTGACTCCACCAATACTTCTGGAGTTCAAATTTCTTATCCTAAATTAAAAAAAAAAAATCATAATAACCACAAAAAGAATAAATAAATATAAAGATCACTTAAAAGAACCACATGTTAACAAACTATATAAAATGAATCCAAAACATACCATGAGGAAAGAATATCGTAAAGGTAAAACAAAAGAAAAAAATACAAATTAATCATAGAACATTCTAAGAACGAATATGTTCTTTTATAGTCACCCTCTCCTTTTCTAGAGTTTGTCAGTTGACTATTGAACACATGGTAATAATTGATAAATGTTACAATCACTCTTTCTGTCACTCTTTTTATCACTCTCTGCATTTACTGTTAGACGCGTGATTGATAAAGAGAGTGACAGTAAGAGTGATTCTAGCATTTTTCAGTTAAAATTTTTCTATTACGATTCTCTAGCTAACCAAGTTAGTCATTCTCCGTTAAATGATTCTGGTGAATGCCTTGCAACTCGAGAAGGTAGTTTGTTAGATATTAATGGTAATGATCTTTTGACCGTAATTGACAAGTGTTGGTACCGGTTTGAGTCTTTTAACACTTTATAAGACAATATGAATAATGCAGAAACATAAAATAAAAGAACACGAGAGAAATAGTATCGCGGTTCGGTAACAACCTACTCCGCGGGGTCATGCCCAGATGATGAACAATCCACTAAGAACTCTTTTGCAATTCAATTGGACTTAATCTACCCGAGACTCCCTCTCTAAGAAGAAGTCTATGAACTTATAATTTCCCAATGGACTTGAACAGCGATATCCCCTCGACTTTTTAACATTAGAATCCTTCTAACTAAGTTTTTCTCCCGAAAAATACTCAAATCATCTCTCTTGAATACAAGTGCTCACCTCTCTCACAACCCAGCAAAACTAATCAAAAGGTGTACAGAGATACAATAGACTCTTTGAATAAATAAGCAAAAATGATAACAGCTTGACGACTTCTTCAATTAATTCGCTGAACCAAATCTGTTGCAGATTCTTGTTGCAACAATAACTGCAACATAGCTGTCACGGTCAACTTTCTCAAAACCAGTCCGAATCAATCTGCTTTAATTCTGAAACCTTCCTGAAACTGTTATATGAACCTGGACACGTTCTTAGGAGACAGAGGAAGATCATCCATCTACGAAATCTCCATCAAATATCAATCAAATCAACCCACCATCTTTGGATCAATAGTTGACTTTCAAAAATAGAAACTAAGATAAGTTTCCAGATCTTTCAGAAAAACTTCCATAAAGAGCTTGTCAGCTGCACATCTAATCTCAATTACAATTAACCAGTCAATTATTCCCAAAATAATGCCAATCACACAATGAATAGAATCAATACAAAATTCGAAAAACAAATTCCAACAATCCATACAAAATTCGAGAAACAAATCCCAACAACAAGAAATCATTATCATTATATATATATATATATATATATATAGAAATAGGAATGGGATTAAAACATAATCTAAAATGGGTGATCTATTCTTCTAATTTAGAAGTCAGAGAAGTCATATTGTTGTGAATTTTCCCCTCAAAATCTATTCCAGTCCAAAAACTTATCACCAATGTTTAAAGTCCACAATAAATTACAAAAAAATTCATTCTAGATAGACTTGGAAAAACTTTTGGTTGTTTCTATTTGGAGGGTTTTGCAAGTTATTTTGACTGGAAAAACGTGAGAAGTAGTTGGGTAAAGGTTTGAACTCTATAATTCCACTAATTTGAGTTATAATACGCAAATATGAATATATAAATAAATTGGATTATGATATAATTAAGTGGGATGAAAACGGACGTGAACAAATTTGGAGAAAATTGTCGGTTCATTCCATTAATGGGACAATTCTACATTCTTCGTCTAGACTCTTTTTCTTCCACATGCTATGACCATTGACGTGGAAATTCTGGTAAACCACATGTATTCTTGAATGACCATTTCAAGGCATGCGCATGGAATAAGTGGAATGGGACGAGTTTTTAACAGAAGTGATCCGATCGATCGATATAAGTACAATTTTTTTTATAATTAATTTGAGTATGATTTTTTATTCCAAACAAAATTATTCAATTTGGATTATTAATATTAATTCCAGAAAAATTATTAAAAAAATACTTGTATATGTTTTTGTATTGAATTCTCACGTTTTAGTGAACTAAAAAATGAAAATTATTCATATATATGAAAACTAGTTGCTCTTTTCTTCTTCTTCTTCTTGTTTATTTTGTTTATTTTTATTTTTTGTTTTTTGAAATGTAATTGTTTAAATTTAGGCCTGGCATTTAAAAACACGAAGAAATTAAAGGATTTCTCTTATAGGCGCTATGAAAAATGAAAAATTATTTATATATATGGATCTAGCTAACGCTCTATTACTAGCTGCTCTTTTTTTTTTTTTTCCTTTTGAAATGTAGTTGTTTAAATTTAGGCCTTGACATTTAAAAACAAGAAGAAAGAGACTTCTCTGATAGACGCTCTGAAAAAATTAATTTTTATTGGTAGGTACTAAAGAAATGAATAAGTAAAAAAACTTTATTTTCAATTGTTATAAAATCTGTATTAAAAATTATCTATATTTTTGTATACTTTTTAAATTTAATGTATTTTTTTACTAAATATAATGATAGGAAACGTCGGAGGGACACCATAATTGTAACGCTACCACTGGACCAGACTATTATCATTATGACTCAACTATGATCAAAGTGAGACTTTCCAGATAACAAAATGAGCATAAAAAAATAAAAATAGAAAGGCTGTCGGTGCTTAATGAGAGAGAAAACGCGTTGGATGATAAAGAGATCAGTCTAAAAGTCCAAATGACATCCTAGATACTGTCAAGTGACAAAAAGGACTATTCCTACGGAAAGGTACAACTTTGAGCTGTCCGTTCTTTTTATCCAAATTATTATAAATTATATAACAAACAAAATTAAAGACAATTATAATGTTGTTGTAATGTTGTTGGGTTTTCCAAACGTTACTATTTCTTTAGGTTGTGGTTTCCAGCTGCATTTGCTCTGTTTTTCCTTTTATTCATTCATTTTATGGTAATTGGAAAAAAAAAAAAAAAAAACTCATAGGGTTTTGTTAAACTTAAATTATCAGATTTTTACATGAGATTCTGTCACTTTTTTATATTTTTTTAATTTAATATAATTTTGATCAGTATTCAGAAATGTATACTATCATATACTACTAGTAAGAATCCTCTAACGTAGAAAACTCTTTATTTTATTTGTCTATTTTTTATGTGAACATTATGTTGGTGTCTTGGTGATTAATATGCCATTTTAGGTCAAATTCATATCAATTTGAAGGTGCCATACACAATAAATGTTATAGGATAACAAAATGTAGAATGTAGCGAACTTATTAAGATTATTTTAGTCCTTACAATAATTTATTGGAGAATTATTTTAACACAAAAAATATAATAACAAAATATAATTTTTAACCGTCAAATATTCATCAAATTCATTAAGTTATTATATATATATTTTTATTTAATACGAATTCTATTGCAATATTTTGTATATTTTGACAATAGATCGAATTAATATACCCGGTCACATAATGTTCCAATGAAGTTATGCATATTCAACATCTAATTAGTCCTCTTACCAAGGAATTAGGAGTTCATTTCATGTTGTTAAGTAAAATCATAGTTATTGTGACCTTTTTTTCTTTTTTTTTTTTTTTTTTTTGCTAAAAATAATGCGCAATTGTTCATTAGTCACCTGAAACAGCCACCGGCCCCTTAATCACGATCCATGCAAGAGTACCTACTAAACATGTCTCGCGTCTTCTCATTTTTTATTAATAAAAATAAAAATGGAAAATGTCAGGCCACACCGCCACGTGTGGATCTCCGTACACATATGTACTACATAGTACGTAGAGAATGTGTGTGCGTATATATATATATATATGGCTTTTTTCTTTGTCAGAGTATATTATAGCTCGTATTATATGCATGGGAATATGCAAAAACGACAGTTGGCTCTGCTACGACAACCCCTCTAGTGTTGCATATGCATCCCACATTAACCCCACATTCATTTTCACTACATGCGCGTGAACGACACCGACCAACCATGTAGTCACACGTATTAAAAGTGTGCCTCATTTGTGTTTCTAAGTTTGGAGACGTGGTTGTACTTTTGTGTACAATCACGGGGCAGAGCCTTCTAATCACATTGACTTACGAAACGTTTGATTTATAAATTAAAATTATAAAATTAAAATTATTTTTAATTTATGTGTATTTTTTGTGAGAGAAAATATTATAATAAATCATGAACCATGATTTAAATCGGGGTATAAATCTCCTAATTAAACAACCTCTTAGATCCATTTTCCCGACAACGTTTTGTATTTTTATATTTTTTATTATTATAATTCGTCGAATTTGTGTTGTGGATTAAGAACTTAAGGAATATAGGGGTATTATTTCGCTGATTCGAGTTTAGAATTTGAGTTTTGTTACAGTAATATTTAGTGCGTTTAAAATTAATTTTTGAATATGTTTTTACATATTTTTTAAGACATAAAAATAAAAATGGCATGTAAATCGTGTTTATTTAGTAAATGTTTTAAAAATGAAAATGAAAATAAATATACTGAGAATAGTTTTTGTGAAGGAATTAGAAAATGATTATAAGTTATTTTTTCTTTTTTGTTTTCATTTTTAGTACTTTTTAACAATGTTTTAATATATTAATTAAAAATAATAACCAAATACGATTTCACTTTTTTATTATACTCAAAATAATTTCTTAAAAAACCAACTAAATGTAATTTTAAAATCGGTCTTAGAATAATTTTCAAAACAATATCATTTTTACTTTTGTACTGAAACAAAATCATACGTTACCAAACAAGCCCATAATTTTATTTTGAATTTAAGATGATGTGTTTGGGAGCTTCTCTCATATAATCGAAAAATAAATTACCAGTATTTTTTTTTAATTATCAGTCGTTATATGTGAATTAGAAGCTATCTATTATGTATATGTTTTTAATGTGATGTGATTATAAAAAAATTTAACGGTTAAACTCATTGTACCTGTGGAATCTATGTGGTTGTTTGTTTTATGGATTCAAACCTATAGTTTTAATTATGGTACAATATTTTTCTCTTAAAAAAAATTAAAATCAAGAATCACTAGTTTAAATCTATAAACCAAACATGCTCTTAATTTCTTTTATAGACACTGGAAGGGACTATGAGAACACCGTCATCCTTTTTCTGCAAAAATATATATTTATATATTACGCGAATTTACCATTACACAGGCCCTCAAATATTCTTTTATTCTTACAAACACGGTAATATCTTCAAGACATTATCTTAAGTTGGAATAATGTAGTCTATGATATTGGGTAGGTAAATGTTGAATAGCATACCAATTATCACGAAATTATCTTATTTTCATTAACAAAGAAACTATTTTTGTTGCATCATGAAATTTGAACTAGTCTATTGCAGTCAATGCCCAGCACAAAATTTCTTGGAATGTTATAATGTGTCATTTTCAGTTCAACGAAACGCAAATTTGACGCTCAAAATTAATTAGATGAAATTACACATTAATTGGATATACTAATAAGACTTAGCTAGTAGCTTTATTCTATAATTTACAATTGACCAATACCTCTTTTTTTTTTTTCTTTTTTTTTTCCCCCTCCCTTTCGGAGAATAAGACTTGGTCACGCTCAATCAAAAAGCCATGCAATATTCTGTTTGGCATCAATTTAGTTTGTTATAATAGCATATCCTCAAAGTCAAATTTCAGGATTGAGAAAAATAAGAAGGTTAAAAAATATCCGTGTACCTCAAAAAAAAAAAAAAAAAAAAAAAAAATTGAATGAATCAAGTTTCCTTATACAAAATTATTAGAACGACTTTAGTTGAATTATTTTTTTTTCTTTTTCTACTTCTAAGAGAAAATTACAGAATTTATCCTTAAAAATACATGAATTTAAATTTTATCTCTCATTCTTGATTAATATATTTTTAGTAAATTTACTTATATTTAATCATAAAAAATTACTTATATTTATTTATTTGGTGCAGTACCTTTTGCTTAAAATATCATGATGTCATCCTAAACGTTTTTTTTTTTTTCTTTTTTTTTGTTCAAAGGATCCTAAACAGGTTGTCTTCCACTGCCGGACAAGTCTATTTATTTTATTATTGAGCGAACCTTGGTATGAATTAGCATGACTCGAAAAAGATTTAAGTATTTTTTTAACTTAAAAAAAAAGAGTATTTTTAGCTAACTCTAAGATCTGCTTTGTCAATAGTCTTATCCACCGAAGATATCCTGTATCAATTTAGTTCAACCAAACTTGACATATTGATTTTATCTAAACCAAAGTGTTTATACCGTGATTAGTGTAATATAATTAACTTAACTAGCATTTTATGGTAGTAATACAGTGTATAGCAGTCTTTGTTTGGAGTAATTAAGTGGCAACATTTTGAAGTCATGGTCCCCCACACTAGTTTGCAGACTTTAGCTAATGATAACATGTGGGTTTGTTGGCATCTCCACCTCTGTTCTTCCCAAATTTGGTTTAGATCATCTTAATATCATATTACATATAAAAAAAAAGTATAATAATTTAATGAAATTTAGTCAGATAGTTAAAAACCATGTCTTACTAATTAAGTGTATCGATAATCATCAATTGTAATATATAAAACTAAAATGCTCCTGGATTTGATCAAGCAAACAAGCTAGTGACCAAAGAAACTGAACAATAATGCTGGGTTGGATTTTGCTCACTAGGTTGATATTTGAATGGCTACTGTTGAAATTTGAAACATATGTTGTTAATGTTGTGAATGCTGTTAATAATTGTGTTTTCAATAATTTGCCCGATGATTATTTTGTTATTAAAAGGATTCAGATGTCTCTTCTTGCTAATGGTTGTAAGTGATATTATGTTTCTCGGATTGGGAATAAGGTAGCCCATTTTTGGGCTATTTCTCTTTTCTCTATTTTTGAGTCTCTTTTAATTATCGAAGTTGTCTTGTTATTTGTATCATCTACTATTTTAATTGATTTAGCTGCTTAATTCGGTGACACATTGTACGCTTAAGAAACCGAACAATTAAGGTATTTTAATTGTTTTATTGTTCTTATTCGTTAAAGGAAATTGAAAAAATAAATTAAGGTTGTGCTATCTGTAAATGCTATAGTTGTTATTAAAAAGCGTGAAAATAACACTATATAATGTGGTCTTTTATTTTGCATGACATAATTTTTTTTATGTTCTATGGATATTCAATACCGGTAAAATATTTTTCCCATATACCGGTAAATTTCCTAATATATATTTTTTTCGTCCATTGTAGCCAACAAAAAGAAAATATTGAAGCTGTCCAATCTCTCTCTCTTACACTCTCCACCGTCTCTCTCTCTCCCTCTCTCTCCCTCTCTCCTATATATATATATACATACATATATAAATCATGCAAGAATAGCAATAGAGGCCAACCTATAATCGGAGCTTTTGTAAGACAGACATTAGAGAGAGAGAGAGAGCAACTTCAACGAGAGAGAAATTACACATTACATTTTGAACCTCAACACAAGAACAATGCAAAAAAACTCCTAAGAGAGTTGAACCCTCTCTCTCTCCCACATTCTCCGCTCTCTCTCACATTGTTACCTGCCAACCTTCCCCATTTTTGACCTTCTCTCTCTCTACGTTTTCTCTGCCCTCCCATCTCTGATTCCACTGTTTCTGAGATTAAAAGGTATGGCTTTTGTATTACATTTACATACCCCACATCTTTTTTTTTTTTTTTAAAGAAGAATTTTTTTTTGGACGTTTCATACAATGTTTTCTTGTGGGTCATGGTGTTCTTGTGCGAAAGTTTTTTTAAGGTAAAGTGTTGCTAATTTTTCCTTTCTTTTGTTGTGATTACAATGTAGCTTGGAAACGCATATGTTGGCTTTCGGTCAAATGTACTGCCTTTAATGTGTTTGACCTTGGTTTGTAAGCAAATATTCAAGCTTTTTATTTGGGTTTTTTATTTGGTTTTTTTTTTTTTTTTTGGTATTTTTTTTCCTTACCTGCCCATGATTTGAAAGAACATCGCCTCTCCATGTAATGCAAGTAAAATCTCCATTAATGATGATGTCTTTTAGGTCTTATATTTGTGTTCAATTTTTAACAGGTTTCTGAGGCCCCATTCTATTGAGGTCTTGGGACTACAGAGACACAACTAAGATATCCCATTTTAGTCAAATGGGAACATTGTTTTCATGTCCTTTTGGAGATTTTAATGATTTGGATAGTCGCTTTGAAAATTTTATATTTAAGTCGATCAATTTTGGGGGAGGAGAGGCCAAGAGCCTATTAAGGTCAGTCAGCTTCAATGGCCGAGAGTCGGAACCAGCAACGACTATATTGAAATCTTATGGTTCAGCCAAGTTTGTATTCGAACGGTCACTTAGCTTGAAGAGGAAGGAACTGGAGAGAATGTTGTCTTTCAAAACTCCCACAGCAACTATGGAGAACAATGTGTTTGGTAGAGGAGCAAGTTCGAAGAAGATCCGGGATTTCGGAGAAAAATTGCCCAGATCAGATGCCTTGTCCGAAGAGAAATCGATTCCACCAGAGCCCGAGGCGGGAAATCAGAGAAACCATGCAGCATTGAAGCTGCAAAAGGTGTACAAAAGTTTCAGGACTAGGAGACGGCTAGCGGATTGTGCAGTTATGGTCGAACAAAGATGGTTTGTATTATTTACTTTTCATGACCAATTCTAATATGGATTTTATTTTTTCGACGAGGATCATGAGAAGAATTGAACAGTTTTATGTTTGTTTTGGTGTCTTCTGAAGCATGTTGTAACGTTTTTTTGTGCTTGTAACTCACCGTGTAGGTGGAAGCTGCTAGATTTTGCAGAACTAAAGCGGAGCTCAATATCATTCTTCGATATTGAGAAGCCCGAGACTGCAATTTCGCGTTGGTCAAGAGCGAGGACCAGAGCTGCCAAGGTAAGAATAAGGCCATTTTACACGCACTTAAGCTAATATTGCTATGCTTTGGTTCTAAGTTGGTGGTTCTTTACTGCTTCTGCAGGTAGGAAAAGGCTTGTCGAAGGATGAAAAGGCTCGTAAACTCGCTTTACAGCATTGGCTTGAGGCAGTAAGTATTATCATTGTCAAACTATAACATTTGAAACTGACTATTAGATTTTCCTCGTGGCATCTTCCTAATGTTATTCCTTCTTGTCAATAGATAGATCCTCGACATCGCTATGGCCATAATCTTCAATTTTACTATGCTAAATGGCTTCACTGTCAGAGTAAACAGCCGTTTTTCTATTGGTGGGATTACTTGGGGAAATCACACATTTTATTATCAAATTCTCTTTTGCTTTGACTACTAAAATACTGAAGAATAATAGGACTTCTGAATTGCAGGCTCGATATAGGAGAAGGGAAAGAAGTTAATTTAGATATATGCCCCCGATCGAAGCTTCAACAGCAGTGCATCAAGTATCTCGGGCCAGTACGCCAAATTTTCCCTTGTTATCCATCCTTTTTATGTTTGAATAAGCTCCTTGTAAAAATAACGAAACAAAATGTTGAGCTTGTTACTTCATTATGCAGACAGAAAGAGAGGCATATGAAGTTTCAGTACAGGAGGGCAAATTTATGTACAAGAAGAGCGGGGAACTTCTTGATACAAAAGAAGGACCCAAAGATGCTAAGTGGATATTTGTTCTTAGCACATCAAAGACCTTGTATGTTGGGATGAAGAACAAAGGCACATTTCAACATTCAAGCTTCTTGGCGGGCGGGGCTACCTTGTCTGCTGGAAGATTAATAGTGGAAGATGGTATTCTAAAGGTAGATACGACCAAAAAAAACTCGTGATGTTACTGTAGATCGAATACTTAATGTCTGTTAAATATTGATCTTTTTCACACTGACATGTTACTTTTGTTTCTAATTTTATAGGCAGTTTGGCCACACAGCGGGCATTATCTCCCAACTGAAGAAAATTTTCAGGAATTTATGTCATTCCTCACGGAGCACAACGTAGATCTTACTAACGTAAAGGTATACATTTTGTACTCTTGTAATTTCAAGATGGTTTCCATATTATGCTACAATTTAAAATGCAGTTTTCTTGTATTAGATGACAAGACAGATGAAACATAACTAGCCAAAAATGAGAGAATCCCATGTTTAATATAATGATTGTTTTGTGGATTCAAGATCCTAACATGTCAGTGAACAAAAATGCTTTCTAGTAGCTAGCCAAAAGCCATTGTCTTTTCTTCTCCATATGTTTAAGATAGACCAATGTCATAAGACGAATTTAAATCACTAAAAGTTATTCTCCTATGGTTATCACCAGAAAAGCCCAAGTGATGAGGAAACCACTGGCTTATTCTCCAAAAAGAGCTTCGACGCCAGCATCCGAAGCAGTCTATCCAAAGCAGCTTCAACTAAGGATGCCGCAACAGAAAATACCGAAAGCTTGGGCCAGCAGGACTCTGATGCTGCAGCGAATACAAATCCAGTCATCCCAAGGTTGCCAAGAGTTTTATGCTCAAAGTTAACCAAACTCGAAATACCAGAACGAAACCATCTTGTTGTTGACATTGTCAACAAGGAATCACTCCAGTCAAGTGGCCACGGGGATCACCGTCAGGACTCTATTTCAGAAGACGGTTACGAGACAGCTGAAGAGTCATTCCTGACAGAGGAAGATTTCATGTTTCCGAAGTGGAACTTGTTTGACGACGAAGATCAAGAAGAGGAGGACAAGAAGCCAATGATCCCGAAGGAAAAGATTATTCAGAGGATAGATTCACACAAGGGAATGAAGTCATATCAGTTGGCTCAGCATTTATCGACCAGATGGTCAACCGGGGCTGGCCCGAGGATTGGTTGTATGAGGGATTACCCTTCAGAGCTTCAGTTCAGAGTTTTGGAACAAGCAAACTTGTCTCCTAGATCAAGGGGCTCTAGTTCATCTCCTAGGAACCCGTCTCGGTTCTACCAAAAGGTCTTGATGACTCCAACTTCTTTAGGTAGAGACACAACTAATACATAATGCAATTTCATGTCCTCAGACAGGACACGACAATAGATCAATGACTAGTACTATATCACGTGGGGATATAAAAAGGCACTAAAGGGAAATGGTTGTCCTTTTTCTATACCATTCTTTGATTCTTTTTTAGTTCTAAAGCTTGTAGCTTTTTTTGTGATAAAATAGGAATGAGAACCGAAGAGGGTATTTTCTTGTTTTACTACTGACTGCCCTCTTTCCATAGAATAATTGAAAAGAAAGAAAGAAGAGTCAGTTTCAATGTTTTTGTTCTTTAAAATCATATTATTTCGAGTTGAAAGGCAATCTGTAGATAATTAGTACTTATTACAAGTAATATTATGTTGTCCTCGTCATTGTTTTACAAGTAATATTAGTATCTATTACAAGTAACATCTCTGTTTTTCTTTTTCTTTCTTTTTTTTTAATACAAGAAAACTACACGTCGCTTTGTCGATTTTTTTTTTCTTTTTCCGAGGAAGGTTTGTGTCCAATTCAGTATGTATGTTATTACTTCAACTTCAAAAGACGTGTCGTTTTTATTTTAATTTGCGCGTGCAAGTTTCTTGATTGTCGTTCATTTGGCTGCCAGTAAACCACACGTCGTTTTTAATGAAAAACGACATGCTTTCCTTAATCAATAATTAGATTCTTAACAAAGATTTCTTCAAAAAAAAATGAATTTAAAACTGTAAATTGTAGAAATAATATGGAGAGTTAATTACAATAATATTTACTGTTGAAAAGTGGAAAGAGAAGAACAAGAATCATTTTGATTATTTACCGCAATATTTACATACAGTATAACAAAATATTCTCCTCACATTAACTGCAATACCTACAATTCGTTAACGTTGTACACATTTCTCTCACTCTCTCCAGTATAGGATCAAGACAGTTAAGGTTTATTTTGCTATATGAAAGGAAATATAATATACTCTGCATAGAAGAGATTCCATATGAATCGGTAGAAACCTGCAATTGCATCCTGTACCACACAAACAAACTCAAAATCAATATCAAAATTATAGTTCTTGTTAACTTAGATGAGGTATATAGGAAACTTGAGACTAGAAAAGGAGAGAATGATATATATAAACTAAGATAAGAGAAATGGAGTGTCGGAACTTAAATTAAGTGAGGTGTGTTAATGATGATACAGATCAGGTTCTGACAAAAGATAAAGACATTAGGGAAAGGTGGATGAGTTACTTTAAGAAGCTTTATAATGATGATCATGCGTTAGAGTTTGACGATCTTAGGTCACAAGGAGAACCTTATGTGATGTATATAAGAGGAATCAGAGTCTCGGAAGTTAAAACTGCACTACAGAAAATGAAAAAGGAGAAGACATGTGGGCCAGATGATATTCCAATAGGGGTTTGGATGGCGTTAGGAGATGTTAGAATTGTATGACTCATTAAGCTTTTTAATGAGATACTAAAAAAAGAGCACATGCTTGATGCGTAGAGAAAAAGTATTATTGTCCCCATCTTCAAGAATAAAGGAGATGTATTGAATTGTAACAATTATAGGGGCATAAAGTTAATAAGTCACACTATGAAACTTTTGGAGAGAGTTGATGAACGGAGATTAAGGGCCACAACTACCATCTCAGATAACCAATTTAGCTTCATGCCAGGCAGATCAACCACATAAGCCATTTTTCTTCTTAAGATGCTAATGGAAAGGTACAGAGAAGCCAAGACGGACTTACATATGATCTTTATAGATTTAGAAAAGGCAGATGATAGGGTACCGATGGGAGTTTTATGGTGGGTGCTAGAAAAGAGAGGAGTACATGTGAGGTATATTAAAGTAATTAAGGACATGTACGATGGGGTGGTCACGAGTGTGAGAACTGCTGGAGGCTACACGGCAGAGTTCCCCATTTGGATCGGCCTTCATCAAGGATCTGCTTTTAGTCCTTATCTTTTCACCATCGTGATGGATGAGCTGACAAGAGAAATTCAAGATAGAGTTCCTTGGTGTATGCTTTTTGCGCATGATATAGTTTTATGGATGAACATAGGGAATGAGTTAACTGTAAGTTAGAACTGTGGAGACAGACTCTCGAAACGAAGAGATTTAAGTAAGACGAAAACTGAATACATGCACTTTAGGTTTAGTAACTCAAGTAATCAAAGTGATGGAATTTCTTTAGATGGGGTGGAGATTGGAGCTTCTAGAAAGTTGAGGTACCTTAGGTCTATAGTGCAGTACGAAAGAGATATAGAAGAAGATATTCAACATAGGATTAAGGCATGGTGGGTTAAGTGGAAGAATGCTACGGGAGTTTTATGTGATGGCAAAATGCCTATTAAGTTGAAAGAAAAGTTCTATAGGACTGCAATCATCCTAACTATGTTATATGATAGTGAATGTTGGGCCATTAAGAGACAACATACATGTAAGATGAGTGTAGCAGAAATGTGTATATTAAGATGGATGAGTGGCCAAACAAGAATGGATCGCATAAGGAATGAAGTTATTCGTAGAAAAGTAGGTGTAGCACCAATAGAAGATAAGGTGCGCGAGGGCCGCTTGAGGTGGTACGGGCATGTCTAACGAAGACCGCTAGAAGCACCAGTTCATGCTTGGGAGGACATTCTTATACCTAATACTAGGAGAGGGACGGGTAGAGCAAGAATTACGTGGACCGAAGTAGTCAGGAAAGACATTCTAGATCTAGGCATTTAGGAAAGTCTAATTTCGAACAGAGGTGCGTGAAAAAGTAAAATCCATATAGCTGACCCCAATTAAATTGAGATTAAGGCTTCTTGTTGCTGTTGTTGTTAACTTAATATATATATATATATATATATATAAAGATGAGTTTTTAATGGTTACGTTCCAATCGTGAGTACCCATCAATTATGAAAATTTGATGACGTGACATGATAAAAATCTAATTTAATTAATTCTCATAAATGTTTTGTCAACTATCTAATTTATTACAACCGTCGGATTAATATCTTACGGCTAAAACAATGACATCTATTTATGGATAAATATTGGAGTAACTATTAATATATATATATATATATATATTTTGTTCTTCTAAGTTTATTTTTAACTTTATGATATTTAGTTTTATTGAGTCGGATGGCACCACTACTATTCTGTCAAATTAAACAAAAAAGAGCATTGATATTATTCATAAAACATGATGCTGTATTACCTTGGTGTAATTTGCTTGCTCCAACACCCAGGCCTGAAAGTACACAAGGAAAGACAACCGTGAGTTTTAACAATAAAGCATTCTTATCAACCAATTGCAAATTCACATGCCAACGGTGAAACTCAGGTTATGATATGGGACCGCAGAGTCTTATATTTTGTTAGCAGATAAGATTTTTTAGAGATAGGTTGAATAAGTCAAATAGTTATCTTTATTATTTAGTTTATTATTTCCGGTAATTTAGATTAGGAATTATCAATTAGTATTTGAATTCAAATAGGATAGATTATCTTAGAGAAGATAATGGACTCGGTATTCAAGCCCTAGTCTATTTAAGTGAACTTTCTTTCGATTAATAAAGTAAGGCAGATTTATTTAAACTGCGTTCATGGTATCAGAGCATTGAACTCTGAATATTTCAATGGCAAAAACAGCCATGATGGGGTCCTCACGTGGAGATGATTCCAAATAAAAAAACTCCGATAAAACTCACGCCGATCAGTCCGTCATGGCGTTTCAAGGTGGAGACAATAACTCTCTCCAAATTACGGCTCACAAACTCAATGGAAAAAATTATCTTCAATGGTCTCAATCAGTAAAAATTGTGATCTGTGGTAGGGGAAAATTCAAATACATCACTGGTGAAGCTAAAGCTCCAGCACCGACCGACTCTACATACAAAAAGTGGTTTGCCGAAAACTCGATTGTACACGCATGGCTTATCAACTCCATGGAGCCCATGATCAGCCGCCGATATCTCTTTCTTCCTACTGCTAAAGACTTATGGGATACTGCAAAAAAGAACATATTCCGATCTTGGCAATGCCTCACAGGTTTTTGAAATTCGCACAAAACTGAAGGAGATGAAGCAAGGAACCAAATCGGTTACCGAGTACTTCACCGATCTGCAAGACAATTGGCAGGAATTGGATCTTTTTCTGGAAGAAGATTCGGTTTGTCCTACGTGCAATGTAAAGCAGAGATAGATTCTTGAAAAAGAACGGGTATTTGATTTTCTTGTAGGATTGAATCGAGATCTTAACGAAGTCAGGGGCCGTGTTTTAAGCAGAATGCCATTCCCAACAACCGAAGAAGCCTTTGCCGTGGTTCGTAGAGAAAAGAATCGCCGGAAGGTCATGTTGTCAAAGGAAGAAACATCCGGTGGAGCATCAACAGAGAGCTCGGCTCTGGCAATCAGGAATATTGCACAACCAATAAGGAACAACAGTGAGTCTAGAAACCCACGGCGAGGAGAACGAATGTGGTGTGACCATTGTAATCGACAAGGACATACACGTGACACATGCTGGAAAATTCATGGTAAACCCGCAAATTGGGTTCCCCGAAGACAGAATGAAGGACGAGCGCTTCAAACTCAATCAAACCAAGACAAAAGAGCAGCAACAGAAAACCAGAAATCCCTTCCATTTAGCAAAGAACAGATTGAGCAACTCTATCGCCTCCTCAATCAATCACTTGCCTCATCCTCGTCAACTCCAAATCCCGGATCCTGTTCTGTAGCCCAAATTGGTAACTTTCACTCATCCATTAAGTCTACCTTCCACTCTAAGGAACCATGGATCATTGATTCTAGTGCCTCCGACCACATGACAGGTGTCTCTGATTTTTTTCTCTTTTATACCCCTAGTCATAGTCTTGTTAAAGTAAAAATTGCAGATGGATCCTTATCTTCGGTTGCCGGAATAGGGTCAATTTAAGTATCCAAAGACTTAACACTTGAGTCGGTTCTTCATGTTCCTACCTTAAGATGCAATTTGTTATCCATAAGTAAACTCACTCGTGACAATAACTGTGTTGCTATTTTTCACCCTTCTAAATGTTATTTTCAGGACCTATCATCGGGGAAGACGATTGGCAGTGCTAGAGTTCATAAGGGGCTCTGTTACCTCGAGGACATAGAGAGTGAGAGTCAACAAGCATTTGCATCTAGAGTTTCATCAGTTTCTGTTTCTAGTAATAGGAAAATAATGTTGTGACATTATAGACTTGGCCACCCTAATTTTTTATATTTAAAACATTTATTACCACCCTTATTTAAGAATAAAAGTACTGTTTCTTTTCATTGTGATATTTGTCAATATCCGAAACACACCCGGGTACCATTTTCTCCCAAACCTTATATGCCCTCTAGCCCATTTGCTTTAATTCATAGTGATATCTGGGGAACATCAAGAATTACCACCACAAATGGAAAAAGATGGTTTGTGACGTTTATTGATGATCACACACGAACAACTTGGGTATACCTTCTTCGAGAAAAATCAGAAACCTGCCAAGTGTTACGAAATTTCAATAACATGATCCAAACCCAGTTTCAGAAAAAGGTATGTGTATTGAGAACAGATAACAGGAGAGAATACTTTCAGTCTATCTTGGGAGAGTACTTGCTACAACAAGGAATCATTCATCAAAGTTCATGTGTTGATACCCCGCAGCAAAACGGAGTATCGGAAAGGAAAAACAGGCACTTATTAGAAGTAGCTCGCACACTCATGTTTACAACGAATGTTCCCAAATACCTATGGGGAGATGCTATCTTAACTGCTGCATTTCTCATAAACCGCCTACCTACCTGCACCTTAAAATTCCATTCCCCATTATCCCAGCTCACAAAGACCTATCCACATCTTAAAAACATAAATAACCTTCCGCTCAAGACGTTTGGTTGCACTACTTTTGTCCATATTCATCCCCAAAACCGAACCAAACTTGACCCTCGAGCAATTAAGACTATCTTTCTCGGCTATTCTCCTACCCATAAAGGATACTGATGCTACTGCCCAAAGCAAAAGAAAATGTTTATCTCACGTGATGTCACCTTCTTCGAAGACATGCCATATTATTCCCCCAATTCGCTTCAAGGGGAGAATCATGATCAAGAAGCTCATAAATGGGATTGGGACACCATTGCCCTGCCTATATCCGAAACTCCACCTATGTCTATAACCTCACTGCCCGAGACTGCAACTGAAACAGTTGCAACTACACCCACCACACCCGATTTTACCACTTCCAACATCATACCACCCTCTGAAAATATGCCACAGCAAACACAAGTACCGGTTCGTGAAACGAAAACAGGAAGAGACCTCAGTGGACCAAATCAACAAGTGCTACGTGTTTACTCTCGAAAAAAAACATTCTCAAGGAAACATGCCCCTCATGAACACCATGCACTGTCCAGAATCCGAACCAATGCTAGGAACTACTTCCTCAGATCCAGGTAATTCCGAAGACACTTGTGAAACGCTAGATATACCAATTGCCCATAGGAAAGGTGTTAGAACATGTACACAACATCCCATATCCAAATTTGTGTCATATGATAGTTTGTCTCCACGTTTCCGTGCCTTCACCACAAAGTTGTCTAGTGTCAATATTCCCAAGTCAATAGAAGAAGCTCTAGCTGTTCCTGAATGGAAAAACGCAGTACTTGAAGAGATGCAAGTGCTCGAGAAAAATAACACATGGAGTGTGGTTGAACTACCACAAGGCAAGAGTGTGGTCGGATGCAAATGGGTATTCACTGTCAAATTCAAGCCGGATGGATCAATAGAAAGGAACAAAGCACGGCTCGTTACAAAAGGTTTTACACAAACCTATGGAATCGATTACACTAAGACATTTGCCCCAGTTGCAAAGTTCAACACAATAAGAGTCCTCCTATCATTAGCGGCAAATCTAGATTGGCCTCTGGTTCAACTTGACGTGAAGAATGCCTTTTTAAATGGTGAATTGGAGGAAGAAGTGTATATGAGCCTACCACCCGGGTTTGGAGAGGGTAAGAGAAACAAGATGGTGTGCAAGCTGAAGAAATCGCTATATGGACTGAAATAGTCTCTGCGCGCATGGTTTGATAGATTTTCAAAGGTGATCAAAAGCCATAGATACTCACAAGGACAAACCGATCACACGTTGTTTGTTAAGCACTCATCAGATGGAAAGCTCCCCGTCCTAATAGTATATGTAGATGATATAATACTTATTGGGGACAACTTTGAAGAAATGACGAGAATTAAAAGGTTGATGGCTGAAGAGTTTGCAGTTAAAGATCTTGGTACGCTGAGATATTTCTTGGGAATGGAAGTTGCAAGAAGCAAAAGTGGGATCTCCATATCACAAAAGAAGTATACACTAGACCTATTGCAAGAAACGGGTATGCTGGGGTGCAAACCGATAGAAACTCCAATTGAACAAGGAGGCAAGGCAAAAGCAATTGGTGGAGAGATGGCTGATAGAGAAAGATATCAATGGCTAGTGGGAAAACTGATATACCTCTCACATACAAGACCAGAAATCGCCTTTGCAGTTAGTGTGGTAAGCCAACAAATGCATTCACCGCGCCAAGGACACTTCGAAGCTATTTATTGGATATTGAGATATCTAAAAAAAACTCCGGGAAGAGGATTATTTTTTGGAAAAGAAGAAAACAGGAGAGTGGAAATCTTCACTGATGCCGATTGGGTTGGATCTCTCGAAGATAGGAAATCAACATCCGGATATTGCACACGCCTTTGGGGGAACTTGGTGACTTGGCACAGTAAAAAACAGTCCGTAGTAGCAAGAAGCAGCGCTGAAGCTGAATACAGAGCCATGGCTCATGGCATCTGCGAAGCCATTGGGTTGAAACGGTTGCTAGAAGAGTGGAAGATTAGTTGTCAGTTTCCTATGCAGCTCTACTGTGATAACAAGGCTACTATCAATATAGCACACAACCCAGTCCATCATGATAGAACCAAACATGTGGAGGCGGATAGACACTATATTACTGAAAAGCTAGAGAAGGGAATCATCAGCATTGAGTACATTCCTACAGGACAACAAGTTGCGAACATACTCACCAAAGGACTTTCTGGACCAACGTTCGAGTATTTTGTAGGCAAGCTTAGGCTTATTGCCAAGCTTGAGGGGGAGTGTTAGCAGATAAGATCTTTTAGCGATAGGTTGAATAAGTTAAATAGTTATCTTTATTATTTAGTTTATTATTTCCGGTTATTTAGATTAGGAATTATCAATTAGTATTTGAATTCAAATAGGATAGATTATCTTAGAGAAGATAATGGACTCGGTATTCAAGCCCTAGTCTATTTAAGTGAACTTTCTTTCGATTAATAAAGCAAGACAGATTTATTTAAACTGTGTTCATATTTCAATCTCAAATTGGTCCGAAAACCAATAGAGATACTCACTACACGTGATAACTAGCTGCTCGTTCGGTAGCAAAAAGATTTGAACTGTCGTTGAAACCCGCGAAACAACAGGCTATATGACAAACCTGGAAGATTAAGCATAATGCCAGGGCTGCGTGAATGGGCAACATTAAGTTACGCTTGAAAGCCTGCAAACAAGAAATGAAGAGGACTTTTTAAACTCTTTTAGCTCTATTTCATAGAAGAAAATACTCAAATAGAAGTATGTACATATATCTTAACATTGCAAAAAAAAATGTGAAAAAAAGCTTTAAGGGGAAGCATGCTTACTTGTGGCATGTAAATTGCAGCTGCTATAGCACCAACATAATTTAGCAGAAGAAGCCCGGAACCAAGGAATGCGATGTTTCTCACTCCAAGTTTTGTTGCAAAGGTTGATATCTTAAACCTGCAGGGATGATTATTTAAAATAATATTAAATCGTAAACTGAATCTTGGGTTCTGAAAAGATGGATTTAAAGATGCATGCTAAAATGTCTGGAGACTTTAATATACATAAATCCACTACAATCATAATGAAAAGACAAAATTTGAAATCTTAATTGTCTCTTCCAATACAATCACAAGTTAAAACTGACACATGCACATTGGGACTTACTTGCGGTCTCCCTCTACATCTGGAAGATCTTTTGTGATGGCAATGACCAGAGCAAACAATGTCACAAAGGTAGTGATGAAAGCAACGGGAGAGCTGCAGGTCAAATTGAAATCCAAACATTAGATTTCCATCAACATTATGAATGTGTATGCACGCAAAATACCGAAAGTTGTATGGTAATAAAGAATTGGATAATCAAATACATAAGTGTTAAAGAAAATTTCAAATCATCTTCTAATTGTTTTGATTGGCGGTCTTCACGACTCATATTTCTGGAACCAAAGGTAAAGACTGAAAACCAACCATCGTGCTTAACATCATATCCACATTTTGATAACTTAGGATTGGCAATTTCCAAGGTGCAGTAGACGAAGTTATACAAAAAGATATCATATTTTGTTCACCAAATTTTTACGTCGAAGCTACACATAAAACATCTTACCTTACCTAGCCTATATCAAGGCCACCTATACCGGATATGATAATTGACCAACTCCATATCTTGAGAACTAGTCAGAGCAATAGTTGGTAAGTTGTATTAATTAAGTTGTAGAATCATGTTTTCCTCACTATGAAATTTAGAATGGAGCATTAATTATAGAGTTTGAAGTGGATTCATCTCCCTTCCGAATAGAAATGTTATGCGTGATTACTACTTGGGTGTATTAGCTAACAACACGATTATGTATGACATGACTTAACTACTTAAGCAACGTATACAAGATCTCATAACCCACCTCCACTCAAATGTAAGTCCAAGGGCAGCTCTCGTGGCATAATATACACCGAAGTTGAGAAGGAAGCCTCGCACCTGCAAATGTTGCTTTTGTTAGTATTTTAAGATAATAGAAAAGGAAAACACTATGAGAACAAATCACTCAATGCAACAATAGGAACAGGACATTCAATGCCACCAAAGTGTTTCTTAAAACAAAATATTCCACTTCCGTGTGCTATCACGTATGTGGTCCTTTTCCTATCTCAAACTTAGTCGAATAATGGTCCTTCCATTTAGCTGATTGATTACCCCTTTCTTACATGGATTTCCATGGCCCTGCCCAGTGAATGTTTTGCCTAATACTTTAGTATCCTCTTTTCTTTCTATTGAATTTACTTGTTGACACATATAGAACTTGTGTAATCAACTTTTATCTACTTTCTGCCCAAATTTGTGCCTCGCAAGGCAGTTACATGGCATCATCAATTCATCTGTTATGAAAATTGTCAATTTCAAGCCACTTAGTTGTCGAGAGCTCACTAAATCTATAATGTGACAGTACATAAAAAATACCAAATAACTTCATTGCAGGATTTAGAGGATCCGAAGAAAATAACAATACCGTAGCAATTATCAGAAATGCAGCAACAGGAAATCTCTTCAATCTAAACGGAGGAACAGAATAGGTGGTCCCAAGAAAAAGACCAAGACAGTAGAGCGATGTAATGAATGGCCCAAAATTGAATCCAACAATCAACAGACCAGCCAGTGCAAAAAATACCACCAACAACCATGCTGATTTAACTGAAAGATCTCCTGCCGCTATAGGTAAATATGGTTTGTTTACCCTGAAAATGACACATAAAGACTAAGAATTTCAGTTATTTTTGCCAGCATTGATTAATTGGAAAAATATGGCGTAACATTATCAAGATTTTTGTTCGCCAACATGCAAAATCAAAAAGTATTTACTTCTTTTTCTGTTTTGTTTTATTTCTTTCTTCTCAAGCAAGGAAGAATGTAACAAGTGAAGCTAAATAGGATTTCTAAATTTGAATTCTCAAAAAAAATTACCCAATTATGACAACATATTTGCATTGGAAGTTACAACAACAACAACAACAATAAACAAAATGGCCAAGATCCTAAACCTAGATATTGTTTCATTCATTCAAAGACTAGAAAAATTGATAGGAAAAAAAAAAAAAAAAATCTAAGGTGAAATAGTGGACTAATACAAAAAAGATTACTAATTGAATCACTTATTGAATGAAAAATGAAGCCCCAGGGCTATTACAGAACCTAAGGGCAGTAGTTCTTCGAGAGACTTCTAGCTCTCCCGTTCTTGGATCACCAAGACTTTCCCAGTAAAAAACCACAACTAATTTCTCAACCAATTCGAATCCTCCCGATTTCCTTTTAATCACTCTCTACTTCATACTCTCAGTATTCCCCACTATAGACTAACAACTCTCTTCTAACTGTCTTAACTACCATTAAACCCCACTTGTTTCATGTGACTAACATAACCCCGCAAGTCCCTTTCTAATCCCCATTCTACTACGCTTCACATAAGTATATCTAATAGGCAGTCCATTAAAAATGTATTATCCAAAGTCTCTAAGGCCGATGGTTATATGCACCAAATATGGCTACTCATGATGTAAAAGATGCCCTGTACATGCACTAGCCAACATGAAAAGAACAAAAGGTTAAACCACATGATGCAGCAGAAACCTTATTCCGGTTCTCGGAACAATTATTTAGATTTAGGCAACTGCACTTATTGTTATCCAAAAATATTCACACAAGCAATGAAATGATCAATGATGTGTATATACTTGCACAGCGTACTTGTCAATACCGATATCGTAAATCTGATTGATGCCTACTATATAACCATTCCCACATATCAAAGCAAACAGGCCAGAGAATGCCTTAAACAGCAGAGACCACTTTATCAAATTTGGGTTCTCAATCAACGCTCTTGATACCAAAGCACTGCAAAACAAGAGAAAAGACAATTTAAGACAATTTATACGAATTGGCTAAAAGAAAGAACATTCTGTTACACTTAAAACCTTTTTTCTTATTTTTATTTTTTAAGCAAGTAACCGTTACTCACATCGACCCTAGAGCAGTTCCCCTTATTGTATGGGGCCTTAGGAATCTCCAACAAGCATCTCTAAAACTCGAAACTTTGTTAAGTACCGGATCCGATCCGGCATCAGCAGCTCCAACTTGAGCACATGCCTAGCAAAAGACACTTCCATTTTAATGCCAATGATACACCATTGAGCCTAATCAGCATGTTATAACAAAGGACATACCAAGTTCTAACCATGTAATAAGAAAAACACCAATACAAGCAAACAAAGACCACAACAGATGATTAGCAACAGTTTACTCTTTTCCAGGTTACATTGCTTACAATGACACTTGAAAGCAAGAAAACGGCATATCAGCTCTAACCGAAATAATTTCTTCTTCTTTCTTTTTTTTCTTTTTTTTTTTTTTCATTTCTGGTTTTGAGAAATGAAATGTGGGATAGATGTAATATCATAAAGAAGAGTTTTTATTCATGTAAATTTCAATACTTCGAATCAATAAAAAAAATACCCAGATAAAAAGAAAAGGCCACAGAGAGCACCAATTTCTCAGAAGATAAAAAACCAATTCGACCCACCAGAGAAAGGCAATCAAATCAAAGAACTAACGTAGATTTTCGAAGAAATGAAGAATACCCGGATGGAATTTCGCAGCCGTTGGGCGTTTAAGAGAGGTTTTAAGGACCTGCTTTGGGCAGAGAGGCCAAAGTTGTTGGAGGAGAATAATAAGGATTTGGAAGGAGTCAAGTAAAAGAATTCGGTTGAAGTGGGCTTGAGTGGTAATGTTTTGGTGGCGTTGCAATGGGGGATTAGAGAAGGTCCTCGAAGTGAAGAGGGAGAGAGTGAGAGCTCCATGTGGGCACAAAGAAAAACAGAGAGAGAGAGAGAGCGAGAGTCAAGAGACTATATATGGTTGTGCGTGGTCGTGGACAAGGTTGAATGGACAATAACCGCTTAAAATCCATGACCATGAGTAGTAGATTGCAAAATTAAATCAAATGTTAATTTGCCTTAGCAAAAAAAAATAAAAAATAAAAAATGTTAATTTCATGAATCGCCGTAAACTTTATACTCTGTTTCTGAATCTCCCATGTATTTAAAAAAGAATTCATTTTGTCCCTTTCAAAAAAGCGGTTTAAAACACCACTTTAACTAATGTTATTTCATAAATATCCACCGTGGACTATTGATCTTTGTTTTAACTTGTAACCCCCTAAGAAATTAAAAAAAGGGTCAAGTTGAAATAAAAATAATAATAAATAATAATTTAAGAGGCAAGTAGACTTAAAATTAATGGTTTGGACTATTTATAAAAGATACAAATATATGGTTTATGTCATTCTAAATAAATAAACGTCATCATGAACTTTTATTTTCTCTTTATTAATTGAATGGTAATTATTTTTTTTAATGGAGTGACGTAAATGATATTTTTTTTTATCAATTTATGTGGTATTTTTAGTTTTTTCCCGTTATAAAAGTATAAATAACGCATATAATCATTTCGTTAGTTTTATAAATGAAGGAGTATTTTTAACTACGACATGTAATTCAAGGGGTGGAATATTATTTTGATTTTGGTACCTAGATTCGTTCCCTGATTCGAATCATGGTTCGTGATTCGCTATAGTATTTTCTCTCATAAAAAATAGACGTAAATCGAAAATAGTTCTAATCACATGGTTCTAATCCGTCAACCAAATGTCTCTATATGTTATCTCATAAATGTCCATTGGAACTATTGATTTTGTGTTAACTTAGCACCACCACCTCCCCTCACCAACACACCCAATTTTTATTTTTGTTTTTTAAATTGGGGCCAAATTGACATAAAAGTAATAATTCAAAAGGCGAGTTTATTTATATTGCTTAGTGCTAAAGGTAATGGGAGATGTATCAAGTTTTGGAAAGAACAATTGGGTTCCGTTGGTCAAAGGTTTTAAGACTACCACGAAGTATGCTGAAGCTGTGAGGCTATACATGGCCTCAGAAGTAATTTAGCATGATGGTACCTGGAATGAGAATTGAGTACTGAGACATCTTTAGCGACAAAGAAGTTGCAGCTCTACTTGAAATTCCTCTTTCTCATCAATTAGATCTCATCAAGCGCTCTTGGGGCAATATGGAAGGCGAGAAATTAGAAGTTGTTCCAAGGCTTAAATTTCAATCCGCTGAAGACTTGCATGACAATAAAGATTCAGTTTCAAGAGTATAAACATCTCTCGCCACTGAAAATTAGAAGAGAAAATTGCGTAATGATCCTTAAAGAGTGTATAGGTCTGGATTTCTACCCCTCATTCTTGATTAATACACTTTTGTTAGTATAATTATTTGACTAAAAAGTTATTAATTAAGAGAAAATGGTAGAAATCTTAACTCATGGTATTTGTCTCCTTTCCCCATTTTAAAAACAAAATAAAAAAGATTTTTGGTCCTAGAACCTCGGCTCAACCTAGTCCCATTTACTTTGGTCGAGTCTTTATATAGTCCGGATAACTCGGGCAAGAAAAAAAGGTATCGGGCCAACTCGTTTGATCCGACTCAAACTTGTAGTTAAGCTCAGTGAAGTAGGTATCATTGATTCACTGTAATATTAGTAAAAATAAAAAGCTTTCATTGTCATTTTTCCTTTTGAAACTTGGTAGTGGTGGTGGTGGAATCCTTTTGCTTTCAATGGCACCCACACTCCTCAACATAATAGTTCCGCCGATAGATGTCACAAACACATTGTCAAAACAATCTCAATATCAATTGGTGTATAAATTTAAAAAGAGATTTAAATTTTTATAAGAAAAAATAGTGTAACAAAAAGGTTTGAATTACCCTAACCTTATCACATAACGCCTTAGCCATCCTTCTTGGACGTGCATGCAACTTTCAAACAACTGTCTATCTTAATATTAATTATCTTCCACCAAAAATTCTTCTAATAATTAATCTTCACGTGAAAAATTGTTTTGTGCCAAGCCGGGCACAGTCAAAGTCAAAATCAACGAAGAGGACTAACCTTATAGACTAGGCAACTGCCATAATTAATATGGAAGATGCATGCAGACAAGCAGGTTAGTTGCCATAAATAGCAATCTCTTCCACCACTCCACTATAAATTTGGAAGCTCTTGAACCATTTGTTTAGAATATAGCACTTTTTGTTGATCTCATTTTTCTGGTTTGGTTTAGTTCACATGGAGCTCTCAATCTCTCACTCTTCAACTCCAGTAATACCAGCACTTACCACTAGTCGTTACAAGCCCAAACGTAACGTTACATTAAAATCTTATTTTCCTTCTAAATGTTCCACCAATAAAATATTAAACCTACCAGTGGGGTTGTATGGCAAAAGCAGGTCCTCAAAATCCCTTATTATACGGACAACAGAAGCCTATTTCCATCCGGGTAAGCTTTCTTTCTTTGTAATTAATTTTGTATTATTGTTTAGGGTTAATTGTTATTTTCATGATAAGTCTCTACGTCCTAGTTTTAATTTTTTTTTTAATTTAATCCTCTATTTTTAGAAACTATATATGTTTTTTGAATTTAAAAATCCTATTTCAGTTTCATCCCTCCTGCACTTGGACCAGAAAGCAGAGCAAAAAGATAAGAATAATCCTAAATTTTTAAGAAATTTTTATATTTTTCTTGAAAATTTTTATATTTTTCTTGAAGACATTATGGCTGGGGTGATGGGTATGCTTTTCTATTTAAAAAAAAAGTTCTTTTATATGGTTTTAATTTTTTTTAAAAAATTTTTAGAGTATTCTTAGCCCTATTAATTAAGGGCATTTTAGTAATCATCTTTTTTTTTTAATGTTTTTCACAAAAAAAAGGTTGAGGGATGTAATTGAAACATACTTCTTAAATGTATTTTTTTTAAGGATAAACATAATTCTTAAATTAAAGGATACTTTTGGGAAAAAATTGAAATTAGATCCCTCAAATTTATTAAAAAAATTTACAAAAAGAAATAAAAAGGTTCAGATGGCAAATAACAATCCAGAAAATAGAAACAAAAATATACCTTATAAACTGAAATAAAAAGGATGTTTGTATCAATAGTATATATTGTTTACTTCCCATTAATGATCTAGAAGAAGCATTTCACTTTTCGTGTCCTTCAAATAATATCATGTCACGTTTTTAAGTGGGTGTAATTGCTTTTGTGTAATCGCTTTTGTATTCGCCACATTAAACTGAAAGAAAATGGTGACAGGCAAGCGCTCAAGATGCATCGACTGATTCTGATACTGTGCTTACCAAAGTTTCACGTTTTGGACTTGCTAGCTATGAATTCATCAGGCCCTATGCAATCCAACAAGCAATTCTGGCGTCAGTGTTAGTATTACGTAGCTATAGTATTACAGGAAATTAAAAAAGAGGCAAAAATAAATTACACTGCGAGAAATAATTAACCCCTCTCTCTATTTTTTTTTGGATGAAATATAATATATAGTTTGTACTTTACTTTTTTCCCCTTTTATATGTACTTTATAACCTCATATATGTCATTTTCTCTCTCTCTTTTTTGGCAGTTCTTTATTTGCAAGAGTGTTCATTGAAAACCCAGAACTATTAAATGGTCTTTAGTATTTGTTAATACCCAGAACTATTTAAATGGTTTTTAATATTTGTTAATTTACCAATCCATCCTAAAAGTTTAAACTATGAGCTAAATATAATTTTATACTTTAACACTCCCCCTTGTGTGTAGACTGAATAATGGGTAATCGTGTGTGTAAATTAATTAGAAAGCTTAACATGTGAATATTTAAACCCGAGATATATTAAAGACTCAACACCTGATGACAATTTAAATTGAAATAAAGGTGCAATTACGGGGATTTAAATTCATGACCTCCCGCTATGATACCATGTTAGTTTACCAATCCATCCTAAAAGCTTAATTTTATACTTCAAAGGCATTTCCTGGCCTAAGTGCTATAATACTTGCAAATGCTTATTATATTGGCATCAATCAGATTTATGATGTCGATATTGACAGGAATGTTTTGCAATTATATGGCCATATCTTCTCATTACCTGTATTAGCATATTTGAAAACAAACCATTCAACTGTTTCTAAATTTTTTTTTCCACCTCTAAGTCAAAATAACGGTTATATAACGGTAACATATATTTATAATATATATATATATATATATATGTCATGCATATGCATACGCCTTCAACACTCCCTTCAACACTCTTGGCTAAACTGTTAGAAGTTAATAGTTATAACCAAAGGATATTGGCATATAGTGGCAGTCTGGCAGAGCCTCCATGGTTGAGTGGAAATTCAACCATTTGTTTAGTTTCGTCTTTTTGTGGCGTTTTGCAAATTTCTGTCTATCTTTTGATAGTCGTCATCTAGGTTTCACTGCTATTAATTTCATGTTGTTTAGGGAAATTCATGTGTTTCAATTTCGTGTATATATTTTGTTGCCTTTACTGTTTATGTTATTTTTTTGATGTTATTGTCGTTTTTATAAATTTCTGTCATTTTTTGTTCTTTTTGATAGTTTTTTCTGGGATATTCTCTTCTCCAAGTGTTGTTATTTTCGCTTATAACAAAATTATGTTATTTTCAGTTTATAATGTTGCTTTTCATGTTTATCTGGTTTTTACGTCATTTCGTTTCACAGTTGATATCAGTGTCATTTGTAGATTGTGATCGTTTTCCTTGATTTTAACAACTATCGTTTTATTTGGTGTCATTCTTCGGGTTTTTTTTTTTGTCGTCTCCAATTTGTGTTGTTTTGTGGGTTAAATCGTTTTTTCTTTTTAAAATTTTTTTTGTCGTTTATTATACAACTAGCTTAAGGCACATCCCGTTATTAACATTTTTTTTTTTCAATTTGCAATTTGCATTTTTTTAAATTTATTTAAAATTATTAAGTATGATAAGTAATGTTTCAATACAAACATGTTTTTTTAATTGTTTCTCTAAAAAGAAATAAGTAGATATGAAAATCATTTGACTTTTTTTAAGTCAAATTGAAACATGACATCCTAAACATTTTTTTTAAAGAGATGTCAATAATGTTTTAATAATAATAAACCTAAATAAATATAGTCAACTTCTAATTATTTTTCAAAATTAAAAATGATATTCATGAAACTTGTTCTCATTACAGTGTAAAATTAATGTGTTTTTAATTTTAACCTAAACAAAATTATAATATTATGAAAATAAAAATAACAAAAAAAGTGAAAAAGATATGTACATCTTCTCTACTATAAGTATAGATATATAGTAAAGAGTATAGATAAGTGAAAATATTTAAGAAAGTAAGAGACAGAAAAAAAGTAAATGAGGTGTTTAAAGAGAAAATTAATGTAAAAATATTATAATAGGAAACAATAGAAAATACAATATTTGAAAAAGAAGAAGAAGAAAAAACAATATTTCAAATACAATTAAAGAAAATAAAAAAGGTAAAAAATATAATTAAAAAAAGCTTGAAAGTTAAAAAAAAAAAAGAAGCAAGCAAGCACATAGTTGAAGTACACTTAAAATAGGAAGCAATGAAAAATACAATATTTTAAAAAAAGAACAAAAAAGAACAAAAAAGAACAACATTTAAAATACAATTATATTTTTTAAATGAAAAATATAATTAAAAAAAAGCTCGTCGACTCTTCTTATATAGTAGAGTGATAGAGTGATACCATTTTAAATAATGTTGCTTTTTGTTCATGGTTTCTCCGGTTGATGTCTTTTGACGACTTTTTGCCGTTTCTATTTCTCATTATTTTAGTGTTGACGTCCTTTTGATTGATGATGTTTAGTTTTCTTGCATGACGGTTTTTTGAAGTTATTGATGTTCATTATGTTCGTTTATTTTATCGATTTAAATTTTAAATTTAATTTTTATTACAATAAAAATTCTTAAAAACAGTCACATTTAATTTTTTTATATTTTTTTAAATTTATTTAAAATTATTAAGTATGATAAGTAATTTTTCAATACAAACATGTTTTTTCAATTGTTTCTCTAAAAAGAAATAAGTAGATATGATAAGCATTTGACTTTTTTTTAAGTCAAATTGAAACACGACATGCTAAGTATTTTTTTTTAAAAGAGATGTTAATAATGTTTTAATAATGATAATCCTATATAAATATAGCCAACTTATAATTATTTTTCAAAATTAAAATGATATTCATGAAACTTTTTCTCATTACAGTATAAAATTAATGTGTTTTTAATTTTAACCTAAACAAAATTATAATATTATGAAAATAAAAAATTTCATATTATGGTTGACAAAAAAGTGAAAAAGATATATACATCTTCTCTACTATAAGTGTGTGTGTGTGTGTGTATATATATATATATATATATATATATATATAGTAGATAGTATAGATAAGTGAAAATATTTAAGAAAGTAAGAGATAGAAAAAAAGTAATTGAGGTGTTTAAAAAGAAAATTAATGTAAATATATTATAATAGGAAACAATAGAAAATACAATATTTGAAAAAGAAGAAGAAAACAGAACAACATTTAAAATACAATTCAAAAAATAAAAAAGGTAAAAATATAATTAAAAAAGCTTGAAAGTTAAAAAAAGAAGAAGCAAGCAAACACATAGTTGAAGTAGACAAACTTAAAAAAGGAAACAATGAAAAATACAATATTTAAAAAAAGAACAAAAAGGAAAAACATTTAAAATACAATTATTTAAAAAAAAAAAACTGAAAAGTATAATTAAAAAAAGCTTGAAAGTAAAAAACAAAAAAAAGCAAGCAAGCAAGTAGGCAGTTGAAGTTAGTGCTGGAACTTTGGACGGGCCGCCCGCGACCGCCCGAAAAGCCCGAGGATTTGCCCGAGCCCGAACCCGACCCGCCCGAGATTTTGGGGCCGCCCGCCCGAGCCCGAATTTCACCTTGAATGGGCCGCGGGCTTGTATTCGGCGGCCCAAGCCCGCCCGAATTGCCCGAATTTTTTAAACTTTTTTTTTAATATTAAGTTATTTATATATATATTAGTATTACAATTTATATATATATATATATTATA
>NW_010357109.1:276195-279260 GCF_000414095.1 Morus notabilis
GGTCGGGCAGTTCGGGCTTGGTCAGAAAAATGCAAAAAAATCCCGGCGGACGGCGGTATACGGTGGTTAGACGGCGGCGGGCAAGGGTGGACATGTCAAATCCGGGCTGCCCGAGCCCGAACCCGAATTTCTTGCTTGGACGGGCGGGATTTGGGCCGGCCCGCCCGAGCCCGAAAAAATTCGGGCTTTGGACGGCCCGCCGACCCGAAGTTCCAGCACTAGTTGAAGTACTAAAACTTCAACCCACCATTGGCTCTTCTTATATAGTAGAGTGATAGAGTGATACCGTTTTCTTATTTTAATGTTGCTTTCTGTTCACGTCGTTTCTCCGGTTGATGTCTTTTGACGACTTTTTGCCGTTTCTACTTCTCATTACCCGTTTAGTTTACTGATTTGAGTTTTTAATTTGAGTTGAGATTTAATTTTATATGAGAATTTTTTACTGTAACAAAAAAGTTAAATGTGATTGTTTGTGAGAGCTTCTTACTGTAATAAATTTTAAACTCAAATCAACGAAATGAACGAGGCCAACGTCCTTTTGATTGATGTTTAGTTTTCTTGCATGACGTTTTTTTGAGGTTATTGATGTTTTATATGTTTCTGTTGTTTATCAATTGTTTATTGTTTTTTTTCCATTGCGTTGGTTTTTTTGGTGCCGTTTTTAGATATTACTGTTTCGTTCATTTTGTTGATTCAAATTAAGATGTAATTTTATGTAAGAGTTTTTTATTATAGTAAAAAAATTAAATGTGACTATTTATTAGAGCTTTTTATTATAACAAAATTTAAATTTTAAACTCAAATTACCGAAACGAACGAGAAATATTTTTGTTGTTTTTTTCATCCACTCATGTATCCTCCTCTGGCTCACCCTTCCCCTCAATGGTCAACATCGGCTGCGCAACATTAATGACGCTGACGCCCGTTTCCATAAAAAAATAAAAAAAAATTGTTAACACAATTATCTTCTAAAAATTATCGTGATTTAATAAATTACTCTTTAAATTTTTAATTTTAATAATTAATTTTCTATATTTATAAAATAATTGTAACGTGCCTAATTTTATTAAAATTATTTAAATATTATATTAGATTTAAAAAATTAAAAATTAAAAAATTAAAATATTAGGACGTTAAAATTTTTTGTTAAACATACTTTTTGACACTATTTTAATATGATGATAATCAAAATGAGATAATACAACAATTTTTTTTTCAAGTTAAAGAGGACAATTTGTTAAAATTATAAGTTTAGGAGGCAAGTTATTAAAATTATACAAATTTAAGGGTAAATATAAAATACCCATAAAAAATCAATAACCACGACAAATTGCAGCCATCTCCAGATATACCGTTGGTAGATTGTTAGTTGATAGTCGACTTCTCTTTTTTTTGGGTTTTTTTTGCCTTAGGTTTGCTGCGCCTATAAATAAGTGGTGTATTTCTTATGTTGCCATGCCAATTAACCTCAATAATCGTGTCCTGTGGGTTGTAAGAGCGGTGACTTATCCAAAATTAGTGGCAAAAGCCTTTAACTTATTCTCTTTTACATGGTAAGGAAAAAATTAATAATAATAATAATAATAATAATAATAATAATAATAATAATAATAATAATAACACTATATAATAATACTTAATGCTTTTTTGTTTTATTTTCAGAATAAACAAACCTTATTTACCTAAACCAACAGGAAAGCTTTCACTTAAATTGGCATGGTTTTTAGTTATATTTGATTTACTCGCTAGTTTGATAATTTTATGGTTGACGAAAGCAGACTTCACCACTTCTCTCTTATGTCTCGGTCTTTTTCTCGGCACCCTCTATTCTGTTCTTCTTATTAGATTGAAAAGATCTTCCGTTACAACATCTTTTGTGCTTTGTATGATATTGTTATTTCTTCCCGTCCTTTGAGTCTTGCAATGTTTTGCGTGACATACCTATTAATTTTACTAGCTTCTACATATTAAAATCGCCTGAAATTATTAATCCACATCTGATCTGAAACGTATAATATAATTGCCACATCTGCCTTCACGTTATTGAGTTTGGAACAAAGTAGATAGTACTGTTTACACTTAATTATCACATTAAGTTCCATGTATGATCATAATCTAGGCACTATGAGAGAATGTACAAAAGTAGAGAGAGAGAGATAGAGAGAGAGAGAGAGAGAGAGAGTGAGAGAGAGAGAGAGTGAGAGAGAGAGAGAGAGATACTTAAATTGGATAATGAAATGCATTTTACATAGATGGGCGGTATCATTCACAATATTGGTGTATCGCAACTAGATAGCTTCCCTTGGACTTACATCTTGTTGGAGGTTGGTTACCATTTTTCAAAGATATATATACATTAATCCTCTATTTATTTTCCTGTCTTGCTATTTGTCTATGTAATTCGTTTTTGACACACCATAATTTTTTTTAAGGATAAATGACGAGAAGGAGCAACTAACACTAAAAGAGAGCATAATGTTTTGGCACATCATATTAATTTGTTAAGAATTGCAAAATATAGGTGGAATGGACGAACAATATAATAGGCCATTTAGTAAACGGGTTCAAGTGGTTTGAATATGTCATGCCTAACTGGTTCAGTGGACATAAGAACTTTCGTTTCTACATATTTGGAATGCATTATACAGGTTTTCAGCTTTATTACTCTAAACTCATTTATGGGAAAATGAATAGAAATTTACTATGAATAGTAGAGATAGTTGTTGAAAAAATGGCTTGTTAAGCCATATTAAAGGCCTATTTTGAGGCTCATTTTGAAAAGGGGCCTAATTAGATTTTGGGATGGGTCTCGATGGATTTGCATTTATATACTCACTTGCATTCTCCATCACGAGGTGGTTAAGGTATGTCACTTGTATATCAGAGAGGCTCTCTCACGCAAATGGCTTGTTAAGCCATATTAAAGGCCTATTTTGAGGCTCATTTTGAAAAGGGGCCTAATTAGATTTTGGGATGGGTCTCGATGGATTTGCATTTATATACTCACTTGCATTCTCCATCACGAGGTGGTTAAGGTATGTCACTTGTATATCAGAGAGGCTCTC
>NW_010357109.1:286751-292274 GCF_000414095.1 Morus notabilis
GCCTAATGTGTGTGCCCGCGACCTACGGATACGAATGTCGGACCTGCGGACACGTTTAAGCCCCATAATGTCATGCTTTGTAACCCTTTTCCAAGAGCCTATAAAAGGCATGCACCACATGAAGGACAACACACACTTCTCGAGTTCTCTTGTTTTTCGAGTTCTTTTTGTAGTTCAGTTTTTAGTGATAGAGAGAAGATTCAAGTTCTAGTTCGCCAGATAGTTCCGATAGTGCTTCGAGCTACCGTCATTGTCGTTGTATCCTGGGAGACGGACATCCAACGATACCTCAACCACTCACCGGAAGGGATGAATCTGTTTTAAGAAAAGTGTTGTTCACGTGCCTCGACATCCTTGCAATTTTATTTTCCGAGTTTGGTAGAAAGGTAATTAGTGTTGTACAATTTTGTTATTTTGTTCTTCCACAAGTTATTGTTCTTCTTTGTATTTTCTATAATTTTTCTAATAATAATAATCTTAAAACAGAATCGGATTTATACAAAGGAGGACTTTGCAGGAAAAAAGGAAAAAAAAAACAAACAAAATGTTTTTTGTCGCTGGAATTTTTTGCCAATTTCCTTACTAACTTGGAAATTTTGTTTTTGAAGAAATGGCTGATAACATGAATGCGGTTGTTCCTGCTGTGATAACATGAATGTGGTTGTTCCTGCTGGAAGCAACACTATGATGCCTGAGCCGTCACCTGTGGGATAAACGTCTGTCTCGGTCCCGACCCCCGCTTTGACCTCGACGCGGTCTTCGCTGGTCTCGATTCCTTTGAACCACAATGAAAAACCTGATAAATTCAGCGGGCTGAATTTTAAGACTTGGCAACAAAAAATGTTGTTTTATTTGTCAACATTGAATCTTGCGAGATTCTTAAAAGAGGATCCTCTTACTGTTAGAGAGGATGAAGTGGATGCTCAAGCATTCCACGCGGTTGATGCATGGAACCATTCTGACTTCTTGTGTCGGAACTATGTGCTTAACGGCTTGGCTGATGGGCTTTTCAACGTGTATAGCTTAAAGAAAATAGCTAAGGAATTATGGAAATCTTTGCACCAGAAATACAAGTCCGAGGACTTAGGTGCTAAGAAGTTCTTAGTAGGCCAATTCTTGAATTACAAGATGGTTGACTCGAAGACTGTTATTAGTCAAGTTCAAGAGCTCCAATTGATAATTCATGATATACATGCTGAGAGAATGGCTATTAGTGAATCCTTTTAGGTAGCTGCACTGGTTGATAAGCTACCCCCCTCCTAGAAGGAGTTCAAAAGCTATCTGATGCACAAAAGGAAAGAGATGAGCGTTGAGCCATTGGTTGTCAGGCTCCATATTGAAGAAGAAAATAGACGGACTGAGAAGAAGTTCTCTAATACAACTGCAAGCTCTGCTAAGGCCAATGTGGTGGAGCATGATAGCTCCAAAAAGAAAGGAAAGCCCGGATCCAAGTTGGGACCAAAGGGAGGAATTGTCAAGAAGAAATTCCAAGCGAAGTGCTTCAATTGCAACAAGATTGGGCACAAGTTGGCAGACTACAGGCTGCCGAAGCGAAACAAGGATAAAGAGGCCAATGCTGTGGACACCATTTCCAAAGAAGTATCTGACATCAGCTTGTCTGCTGTGGTATCCGAAGTGAACTTGGTCAACTCCAATCCAAAGGAGTGGTGGCTCGATACTGGGGCTACAAGACACATTTGCTGTGACCGGGCCGAGTTTACTTATCTAATTCCGTTGGAAACTAGAGAAAACCTTTTCACGGGCAACTCTGCAACTTCTGTGATCAAGGGCCAAGGAACGGTGTTCTTGAAGATGACCTCGGGTAAGGAAGTGAAGCTCCACAATGTACTTTATGTGCCCGACATCTAGAGGATTCTCATATCCGGGACAATGCTGAGCATGCACGGCTTCAAGATGGTGTTTGAAGCTGATAAGATAGCTTTGTCTAAGATGAGAATGTATGTGGGGAAAGGTTATGTAAAGAGTTGCATGTGGAAAATGAATGCCATAGCTATAAAACCCAAGAAAATATATAAAAAGAAAGAGTCTTCCGTTTATATACTTGAGTCTTCTAACTTATGACATGGTAGACTAGGACATGTTAATTATGATACTTTGCATAGATTAATTAACTTGGATCACATACCTGCATTTCATATTGATTCGAAACGTAAATGTGAAACTTGTGTAGAGACAAAACTAACAAAGTCATCATTCCAAATGATAGAAAGGAATATTGAGCCACTTGATCTAATACATAGTGATGTTTGTGACTTAAGGTTTGTTCAAACTAGAGGTGATAATAAGTATTTTATCTCTTTCATTGATGACAACACAAAGTATTGCTACGTATATTTGCTAAAAAGCAAAAATGAAGTTGTAGAGAAATTTGCTCTCTACAAGCAAGAAGTTGAAAACCAACTTAATAAAAAGATTAAGATGGTGAGAAGTGACTGAGGTGGTGAACATATCGAACCATTTAGTGCGCTTTGTGTACAACATGGAATTATTTATGAGGTCACACCTCCATATTCTTCCCAATCGAATGGCATTGCTAAATGAAAAAATCGTACCTTAAAGGATATGATGAATGCAATGTTAATAAGTTCAGGGTTGCCACAGAACATGTAGGGAGAAGCCATTTTATCGGCTAATTACCTTTTAAATAAGGTTCTGTGTAAGAAAGTCGATAAAACCCCTTATGAATTATGGAAAGGAAGGAAACCTTCCTACAAATACTTGAAAGTGTGGTGGTGTTTGGCCAAGGTAATGGCTCCAACGCCAAAGAAGATGAAGATAGGTTCGAAAATGGTTGATTGCATCTTTATTGGGTATGCTCATTACACTACCGCATATCGGTTCCTTGTGCATGAATCTAAAAACCCTGATATACATAAGAACACGATAATAGAGTCTAGGAATGCATCGTTCTTTGAACATGTATTTCCATGTAAGACTCAGGAAGATGAGCCAAGTTCGTCAAAATGAATTTTTGAGACTATCATAGAAGATTGTAGTCAAAATTTTGAAAACGATGAAAAAGTGGAAATAGAGGAAGAGCCTAGACAAAGTAAGAGGGCAAGGATAGAAAAGTCTTTCGGATTAAATTTTCTAACCTATATGCTAGAGGCTAAATCTCAAACGTATAAAGAAGTTATGAGTTCGACTGAGGGTCGTTTATGGAAAGAAGCCATAAAGAGTGAGATAGATTCCATCTTACAAAATCATACTTGGAAACTAGTATACCTTCCGTCAAGAAATAAACTACTAGGTTCTAAATGGATTTTTAAATGGAAAATAAAGACAGATGAGACAAGAATAAGGCCAGACTAGTAATAAAAGTATATAGACAATGAGAAGGCCTTGATTACTTTCACACGTATTCTTCTGTGATGAGAACAACATCTATAAGGATGATACTAGCGATTGCTACACTGCAGAATCTTGAAGTTCATCAAATGGATGTGAAGACAACCTTTCTAAATGGAGATCCGGAAGAAGAAATATACATGGAACAACCTGAGGGTTGTATAGCTCCAGGACAAGAGAAGAAAGTCTGTAAATTGGTGAAGTCTTTGTACGGACTGAAGCAAGCACGAAAACAATGGCATAAGAAATTTGATGATGTCATGATGTCAAATGGATTCAAAATCAATGAGTGTGACAAATGTGTTTATGTTAAGAATACAGAAGACGGTTATGTCATTCTTTACCGGTATGTAGACGACATAATAATTGTAGGTAGCAATGATCAGATGGTCAAATCTACTAAACACATGTTGAACTCAAGGTTTAACATGAAAGATATGAGACTGACTGATGTGATTTTGGTGATCAAAATAAAAAAGATGGCTGATGGTCTCATACTGACTCAGTCACATTACGTGGATAAGACACTTGACAAGTTTAATGAAAATGATTATGGTATAGCCAGAACACATATTGATATAAGTCCACATATGTCCAAAAATAGCGGAGAAAGCATATGCCAGGTGGAGTGTGCTAGAGTGATTGGCAGTCTGATGTACTTAATGAATAGTACAAGACCATATATTACCTTCACTGTAAGTAGATTGAGTAGATTCACGAGTAACCCAGGAGATGACCACTGGAAAGTAATTATGAGAGTACTAAGGTACTTAAGATATACTTATGACTATGGACTGCATTACACAAGAGAACCTACTGTTTTAGAAGGATACTCTGATACAAGTTAGATATCCGATACATAGGATTCTAAGGCTACTAGTAGATATGTATTCACCTTGGGTGGTGTAGCTATTTCATGAAAATCCTCTAAGCAAACGGTAATAACCAGATCCACGATGGAAGCTGAGTTTGTCACTTTGAATAAAAGTGGTGAATAAGCTAAATGACTTAGACATTTCTTGGAGGATATTCTGGATTAGCCAAAACCTGTACCTACAATTTGCATACACAGTGATAACTAATAAGCTATTAGTAGAGCACACAATACGATGTATAATGGTAAGTCTAGACATATACATCATCAACATAATACCATTAGACAATTGATCTCAACGGGAGTCATAATCGTTGGAACTAATTATCTCACTAATTTTTCGTACACTTTCAGGCCAGGAAGTTGTACCAGGGAAATTACACCAAGGTAATATCGGCTCTGTTCTTTTCGCTGATTCGAGTTTAGAATTCAAGTTTTGTTACAGTAAAAAGCTCTCAGAAACAGTCACATCTAACTTTTTTGCTACAGTAAAAAGCTCTCACACAACATCACATCTCAACTCAAATTAAAAACTCAAATTAGCGAACCGAACGGGCCCATAAGCTTCTTGTCAGTACATAAACCAACCTAACCAAGGGACTTTTTTTTTTTTTTTTGAAAATACCAAGGAACTACTTTAGTACATATTATCCTAGTGAATATAATCACTACAACAATTATGCCCATTTGCGATGACTTTTTTTGCGACGACATATTTCGTCGTAAATAATACACTATTTGCGACGACATGTCGTCGCAAATACTTCCCGTTAAATAAAATGCACATGTCGTCGCTAATAACTTCAATGTCGTGTCAAATAATATTGGCGCGCAAATTTTGATGGCGCGGATTTTTTGGCGCCAAGGTAATCCATGTTTTTCTGACGACAAGCAGCGACTATTTACGACGACACGTCGTCGCAAATAGTTTTGGATTATTTGCGACGACATTGTTTCAATGTCATCGCAAATAATCTAGTTGACGAGAAAGTACGCGCGGGAAAAAAGGTTATTTGCGACGATGTTTGTATTAATTGCGATGACATTGTCGTCCCAAATAATTTTTTATTTGCGATGACATTTTAAATTTATTTGCGACGAATTTGTCGTCGCAAATAACTGTGACCTAATATACTCTTCTTCTTCTTCTTCATTTTCTCCCGACTCTCTCTCTTTCCTTCTCCTGCAAAATCTCTCTCTCTCTCCTGCAATATCTCTCTCTCTTCCTCCTTTTTCCGTCGCCGTCGCCGCCGCCGCCGCTCCCGCTACCGGCCCTTCTT
>NW_010357109.1:292671-325913 GCF_000414095.1 Morus notabilis
TAAGAAGGTTAGTACTTATTTTTTGACTTCATTATCGTATTTATATGTTTGTGATTCTTGTTCTGGGTGGCACATCTTGTAGCTATGGTGTGCCGAAATCTTTTAAAGTTGTTTTTCTGCAGGTTTTGATTTTTGGATTATATGAAAAATAAGTCGTTATGCTGCCGAAATTTAGTTAGAATTTAAGAATTTTAATAAATGTAATTTATTTCACAGGCCAGTACGGAGACCCAAGAGCCGATGTCTGCTATAGACAATTGGGCAGACATACATCATCGTGGGGACTCTTGGGTTAATACCCATGTGGAACAAACTTTCGTAAGTATTTTTACTTTTCTTATTAAATTTTTTTATACTGAAATAGTGGTTTTATAACACGTAAAAATAATTATAATGTCTTATTATGTAGAACACTCTAGAGGAGGAGAGACAAATACAGAGAACACAGACTACTTCAAGCGCGACTAGACCCCCCCTTGACGAGCATGGGATTTTGGAGCAAGTTCTTGGCATGCGTAGAGGACATAAGAAAGGAGTGGGTCCGATGCTCTCCCAAAAGCATTACTCCGGGGCTTTTCCTTCATCTGGTGGTTCATTCTCAGACGCAACATCATCGGCTCAACCTGACCTCGTTATTTAAAGAAATCGTACCGGGAACAAATGAAGATTTATGACAATCAGATGAAGATGTTAGAGTTGGTGTCTAAATTGCAGCCCAACATCCAATTACCTACGATTGCTCGTCCAGAACCAATTAACCTAGACGCTCCTCTGCCTCCTTCAGATGATGATAGTCCTGATGATGACTCAGCTGTTGGCGATGCTGCAAACCTAGACGAATAGTTCCGTTATATGTTCTGTTTGATTTTTCATTTTATTTAGACTTTTATATTTTGTTGAACATTATCTATGCACTTCATGTAGTATTCATAATATATTTTATAAATTTATTTAGATTTACTGTTTTTAATATTAATTTATATTTTACTTTTAATGTATCTTAATAAATTATATTCAGTATGTAACATAATAATGTTTAATTAAAATTATTAAAAATTAATAAATTCAAAAAAAAAATTTATTTTAGTTTTTGCGATGACTTTTTTTTACTTGTCGTCGCAAAAAAGGGTAATTATTTGCGACGATATTTTGAAATTGTCGTTGCAAAAAATGTTATATCACGACAAATTAAACACCGGGGTATTAGCGACGAGCGTCATCGCAAAAGAAAAATGTCGTCGCAAATATATTTGCGACGACACTTTATCGTCGCAAAAAAAGTATTTGCGACTATTTTTTTGCGACGACATAACTGCGACGACATATTGTCGCAAAAACACGTATTTACGACGACATGTGGGTTTTTGCGACGACAAAAAGTCGTCGCAAAAACCCCCTTTTCTTGTAGTGAATATCGAATTTGGTATTGATTATAAGTTTGACTGTATTATGCAGGAAGCAATTATAAGTTTCATTAAATTCCTTTGGAAGCTTCTTAACTTGAGTCGTGATGCCTGAGATCTTTATTAAAAAAAATAAATAAAAAAATAAATATCTGCACACATCAAACATGCTTTGAGTAATCGAACGTTAAGCATGAGACTTGGATTCAGTCGTCATATCTATTTATACTTTGAATAATCAGTGGTGTTCATTTGTAATATTTTAAGGAAAAAACAGGCATCAATGAAACTTGTCAAATGTTAATTATATGATGTGATATGTTATCTAAAATTGATCGAGCCTAAATGACCATATGTCTACTGGTTACAATTATTAGCCCACACTTAACTTCTGGAGAGAATAGAGTTGGGGAGCGTAAGAATTTATACTAAGATAATATAGATATAAATATACATAAATATTATGTACATATATAAAGAGTCAAGTGTTATTAAGTACATAAGTTAATTAGGTGGGATTTGTAGTATATATGATTTGAATAGAAAGAACAGTTACTAAAAGACACTGACAGTGTTGATCGAGCATCATATAATAATAGAAAGTGTATGTCTCAAGATTTATAAATAGGATCCACCTTTCATGTGCTAAATGCTCCGAAACAAATTTTAAAAAGAAATGTCAATCTACTAATAAAAGTTTCAAATACTCAGACGCCTATGCAATAATAACCCTGCAGGTTACGCGTGATATGTTCTTATATGACAAATATTTAAAGAAACACGTGAAAGTTAATAGGGAAAAAAAAATCAGAATTACCACTCAAGATAATTAAAAATATTATTCACTACTCCACTCAAATTAAATAATTGTCATTCAAGAGAGATTGAAGGAAATAGATCTGATTAAAAGGGTAATAAAAATAAACATGCCAAGATTTGTAATTAGTTAGTAAATAGACTTAATATGTGTAAATCCAGAATTACACTAATATAAAATTTCAAAAATGCCCTTAATTAAAAAAAGAAATGAAATTTTAAAATTTACTTTGACTCTGTCCACGCTCTATCTCCTCGTGTTGGGATTTAATTTTCGGATTTGATTGTTTTCCAGATTTGATTGATTGTTAGCATTATTTTTGGTATATTTTGGTAATTGATCTGATTGAAGATTAATTGACATATGTTATTATCATTTTGGAGAGGTTCAATTTATTTGAAAAATGCTTAGAATCAATCAAATTGATTTGATTTGATTAAAGTCAACTTTTGAGTATTTTTGGTAAGTTGAAAATAGATGGAATGATTGATTGCAAAGAAGATCATGTGGAGTTGCTCGGATCATCCGTGTTTTTGAGGAATATGTCCAGATTCACTCTATCTTATATAGAAAGATTTCAAGAATCAAGAAAGTTGACCTTCAGTTCAAATTTTACAACTCTGTTGAAGTATTTGTTGCATCATAATTACATTCCATCTTGTTCGAGGAACCTTATTTCAGTTTCGGGACTTTCACCACATGGTTTTAGTTTCAATTTTGTTGGTTCTTCCTTTAAGTTGCTAAAAGAAAATGTTACCATTGGTGATGGTCTTTTAGATGATGGGTTATTCAGACTTCATTTGAGCTAGCTTCACTTATGGTTACAACACTGTGCAAGTTAATAATGTTGGCATTAAGCATAGTGTTATAACTGAGAATGTTATGCCCCGGAGCCGGGATTAGTGACGTCGAGGCTCGTTTAGGAATTAAATGTGATTAAGAAAGTAATTAAACATTTATAATCATAATAGTCAAAATCAAAAGTAAAATATTAAAGAAATCTCCAAACGAGCCCCACTATTTAGCTGAAAATATATTACAAGAAAGTGACGGGGTCTGCCGCACTTTCTGATTACAAGAGGTTAAAACTAAGCCTCTGACATCGTTCAGGGCTTCACCCACAGGATATACAACATTGTACATACATGAACATGTAAATAGCATTAAAGACATCAACCACAGTCTAGGAATCTATAATTCAGAGTTTACAATTCTTACATTTGTATACCAGGAGGATGAACATAATCCTCTCTTAACTGGATGGTAGCAACTAACTCAGCTACTCCGCACTGCTCCTAGAGTCGCCTGGGAGGGATTAATATTTATAAAACAAATAAAACATGAACGAAAGACCCAGTAGGGTACATTTTGAAATAGCTTTCTAAACAAGTAAATAAGTGAGTAAGCAAGTAAATAAATAAATGAATAAGTAAATAAGACAATCAGTTCCAATTCAACAGCCGGAACATCACATTCTTTTTCTGAAAGGAAATATATTTAAAAATCTCCGTATTACAGGCATCAACAAGTAATTTATACTATGATAAATTACTTACACAACCACAAGCACAAGCCTATCACCCCCGGGCCGGGTTTCGGGTTCTGCCAACAATGATGCACTCTCTACATCCTATCTAGGCCATTAGCCGGTTTACTGATTTGCAAGATCTCTTATCTTAAGAAATCATTGATTAAAATTTATAAAACAGTTTATTATAATTCCAATAGCTAAAATCAAGCTATTGTTTATAAACATCCTTTTCTTTCGCAAACATGTCATTTCTTTAAAACGTTTGCAAGGCCAACTTTTTTTGAAAACAGGCCCACAAAGGAAAGGGTAAGGAATCCTACCTCACAAGTACCAAACCTGGCTAGCGTTGCACTATTTCAGCTTTCGCTTCCTCAAAGCCTCTCAATCCGAGTCCTCAGTTAGCACTGATACAAAACAACACTTTAGGATCCAATTCTCATTCCTAAAGCAGTTCAATCTCAATTATACCCTTTGATTTCCTATTAGTGTGCTTTAATTCAATTATCAGTTTCACAAACCATTTCATGTTTCAAATCATCATTTCAAGGGTTTTCAATCTCAAAACATGGATTAAAGATGTTAATCCATTCATTCTAGGTCCCTAAATGAAGCTAATTTGGGTTCTCCTCGAAAACTGATGTCAAAACAACATTTTCAAGCAAAACAAGGTCAAACCCCGTGTACACCGGTCGACTGGTGACAGAGCAGTGCAACACCACCGGTCGACGGATGGTGTGCACTTCGGTTGACCGCATAGGTCGACCTGATGGAGTGCAAACTGGTCGACCGGTGGGAGCTTGACAGCTCGACCGAAAGGGCCGATCCGAAGAAAATTCGGCCAAAACCTACAATTTCAAGTCCAAATTCGAAATATTTCAAAGGGAAACAACCAAATCCAGATTCTAGGTACTAAATCAAGTCCAAAGAACAAAAAATCCCCAATTTTTACCATGATTTTACTCAAAAACCATAAAAATCCATTTCAAACCAAAAACAAGTTTTCTAATGAACAAATCCGAGATTCAAGAGAGGGTTTTTCAGAAATCTTACCTTAAATCCTTCTCTTGACGTTGAAAGCTCTTTAAATTCCTTCTTTGGTTCAAAAATCCGGTTGATTTGGTAAGGGTTTGAACGAGAGATAGAGAGAGAGAGAGAGAACGAATGAGAGAGAGAGAGAGTGAAAATGATAAGAGAGAGAAAGATGCACGGGAAGGGAAAAAGAAAAGCAAGAATAAGAAAAGGAAAAGAAAAGAAAAAGACAGGTGTCACAAAATTGAAAGATAGTCTAGAAAATGTGTCTTCACACCCTTTAGGGTGAAAATATAAATACTTATATATTTAGATACCTTAGAATTATTTAAATTTACACATCAGAAATATTTAATCAACAATAATAATTAATTAAACCAGATTAGGCACACTAATAAATCTTAATTACCTTAATTAATTTCGTTTAATTCTTTAGGGTGATATAGAGAAATTCTCAATTTGTGGCACAGGAGATTATGTCATATCTCAATTGAGAGAATTAAAATATTAGTAAATGATGAAGTCCTTAAGACTCTTGATTTTACTGATTTTGGCATTTGTGTAGACTGTATTTTAGGAAAGCAGACCAACAAAGCTAGGATGTTAGGAGGATTTCTAATGTTTTAGAGATCCTACACACGGACATTAGCGGTCTCTATGATATGTGCTTAAATGGTAAAAAATGATTTATTACTTTTGTCGATCGCTACTTAGGATATATGTATCTCTTTTTTGCTTTATGATAAGAGTGAAGCATTAGATGTTCAAAATCTATAAAGTAGAGGTTGAGAAATAATTAGGCGAACAAATTAAGATCGTGAAGTTTGATAGAGATAGTGAATATTATGGTGCGTACTTCTATCAATCTACTAGTAGCGCTATATCTCACGGAAATAGAGACAATTTTTTTTAATGTTTTACGTAATGTGACCGACGTTGAGTGGTTAACCATTGCCGAGCGGGTGGGACATAGAGATGCAACAATAGGTCGGGGTTTGTGGGCCAGCCCAGACCCATCCTGATACAGTGCATGGCGCATCATTGTTCAAGGCACGGTCCAGCCTATAAATATTAGTGGGTTGAGCTGGGCCAATATATATCAGTCCATGGACCGGCCTGACACGGCCCATGAAAAATCATGGGCCAGGCCGGGCTGGACTGGCTCGTCTAGGCCCATGATTGGCCGGCCCAGCCCGACCCATGATGGGTCAGCCCAACCCAGCCGGGCCCGTTTAGGCCCATAATGGACCGGCCCATCTAGCCCATAATATCTTCATGCTTTTTTTTTCTTTTTTTTTTTATCTAATGCATAATTATTCTGATTAAACTCTTTTTTTCTTACTAAGGTTTTATCCCACTGAGTTTTTCTTAGAAAAGTTTTTATTTAATGACGCAATCGTAAATAAAATATCTATTTTCATATTTCTATTGACTATTTAAACTTTTATATATTTGTTAACTTATTTAAAAATTCAAAAATAAAACATAAAAAATAAAAAAAATGAAAATTGCATGCTTAGATGGGTTGACACATCTAAACCCATAATGGACCAAGATGGGCCTTGAATGGGTCAACCCATTCAAGACTCATGGCACGGTCCATCCTGACTCACGGCACGGCCCATTCTGACCCACGTAAAATTGACCCATGGTGTGGGCTGGACCGAAGTAATTCTTATATGGGCTGGCTCGGTTGGCCCAGCCCACTGCCTGTGTGGGCCTGAGGAGAACAGGTTGGGCTGGGCCAGCCCATTTTTGCATCTCTAGTGGGACAGAAGATACCAGAGTGGATAAAAAACGACATGAATACTTAGAGATGACAATAATTTTGAAAACTAACAAACAAAAAAACAACCTAATTGAAACAATAAACAACTGATAAATCAGAAAAACAACAATAACCTCGAAACCGGCTTGCATGAAAAGATTAGAAATAGAAAAGGACATCAACGCTAAAATGATAAGGAATAGAAAAGGCGAAAAGTCACGAAAAGACATTAACAGGAGAAACGACATTAACATGAATGTAGCAACAAAATAAGAAATCAATATCTACAAGAAACGGGAAAAGGTTAAAAAAACGATATAATACTTTAAAAAGCTGTTTATGAAATTATTTAGATAATCTGTTAGACGTGTTTCTAACTTTTAAAATAACTTCCAATCAAAATCATAAAATGAGACTTTAAAAAAAAAAAAAAAAACTTTTGAACGAACTTGAAAACTTATACTATAGTTTTATTAAAACATTATAAACTTCATTTTAACACTTCTCTATATAATTTGGATTACAGTGGAGTCGTTGATCTGTTCCTCTCTCTACTGTGTACATAAAGAGAGAAAAAATGGTTTAATTTGCACAGTAATCGTTATATGAAAGGATATACAAAAAGTTCCAAACTAATAAACTTCCAGAGAAATTGATAGAACTTTGCGCTTTCCTCCTGTACATAAACATATTTAAACTTGTGTCAAACATTAATTATATTTGTCAATCACTAGAATAACGTGTACTTGATTAGTACAAAGTAAAATATTACCTTGGTATAATTTGCTTTGTCCAACTTCCTAACCTGAAAACACAAAAAGTTATTAAGTTTTAGAGTTCTTACTTTCTAATTTTTATCATTCTTGGTAAATATATGTATCATGACAAACCTCCAAAAGTACCCACAAGGCCATGTGAGCGTGAAAGGGCACCATTATGTAAGGCTTGAAAGCCTGTAAAAATAAAATAAAATAAAATCCTTCATCAGTTCTTATTTGCCACATGCACAAGGACCTCTTGGAAAAAGAAAAAGAAAGAAAAAGAACAAAAGACGGAGAGAGAAACTGTGAGAAATCTATTTGGAGAATATTCCGATAACAGTCAGTTCACCTGTTTTCTTTGTTTTTTTATACAATACGGATCCAACTCGCAACCTCCCCACAAACTCATTCCACCCAAATCCCTTGTGCCATTGGACCAACTAATCTTAACTTTTAATGTTTTTTGTTTCTTTGTTTTGTTTTTTGTTTTTTTGTTTTTTTTTGTTTTTTGTTTTTTTTGTTTTTGTTTTTGTTTTTTTGTTTTTTTGCCTTGCTCTTACCACGCTAGCAGTTTAATTGCCAGATGCTAGATTATGGTTAATTCAACCGCCTGCTTTTTTTGTTTGTTTGTTTGTTTGTTTTTTTCTTTTTTTGTTTTTTTGTCTCTTTCTTAACACACTTGCTAGCGAGGTTTATTGACATGCTTTGATCCTAAGATTATCATGATTTTACGTTTGCGTCAAAACCTTTTTGTTCCGATAGTCAAAGCATCTCTTACCATGTTAATAATTTCATATTTTTAATTAAAATAATTAATAATTTAATACGACTATCTCCCTTTCTATGGACCTGGCCCAAGCCCAACCACCTAAAGCTTCTGAGGAGTTACCTGCTGCTGAGACCACAGAAGAGCCCAAAGAGAAGGAACCTCCTGGAAGGCCCACACGCCCCATCAAGAAGTCAGCGTGGCTTAACAACGTTGTTTGAGGTCGTAGTGAATGTTGAATAATTTCATTGAGTTTATTGCCAGTCTGTATTAGCTATTTCAATTTGATTTCTATTACTCTTCTCCTAGTCTAGGGAGTCACGAAGTTGGTTAGGAGGTTATGCTTGGCTCACGCCATTTAAGCAGAGGAATGTAACGATGAGAGGTATCAAAACAATTACTAAGAAATTTTCTTCCAATCTTGATTCTATCGCTTTTCTCAATCTTATTCTTTCTGGAGTTCACACCTGCTCGAAAGGTGAAATTCGACACTTAACATTGGTGCTTTCATTTCGATTCTCAATTTCCGTCTCCATGGATTCATCCGACACTCCTCCGATCTCCAAGCAGCACCTGGATACGCTGTCCGATTCCGTCCACAACACTCTTCAGCAATTCATGGTCGCGGTTGATTCTAAGATGGCCAACCTTCGGGCGGAACTTCGGCACTCCACCCCGGTCCTTGACGGCTCGTCGTCGACAGCGACACCGCCGCCTTGCTTTGCACCGCCGACTCACCGTCCAGACAATTTGCCCTTACGTTCCATGAAGTTGGAAGCTCCTCGTTTCGATGGGTCTAACCCAATAGATTGGCTGTTACGCATTGAGGCCTTTTTCGATTATCACGGCACGCCGGCGGACGCCCGTTTACAGATCGTTGCATTCCACTTGGAGGATCGCGCCGCGACTTGGTTCCAGTGGGCCAGGCGGAATGGCCTGTTACCGACTTGAAAGGTTTTTCTGGAGGCCGTTAAACACCGTTTTGGCCTTACAGTGTTCGAGGATTCAGAAGGCAACCTCTCGAAGCTCACTCAGACGGGTTCGGTCACCGAATTTCAGGCACAGTTCAAGACATTGTTGAACAAAGTTTCTGGTATCTCTGAACCCCTTCTCATTAGTTTTTTTATCACTGGTCTATAGTAGGATATTCGCAGGGAACTCCAATTCCATCGGCCGACGACTCTCATGGAGGCTTTCTTCATGGCCCGCGCCTATGCCACGCGATCCGAGGACGTTTCTTCCCAGGCAAAGAAAGGGTACCGCGGGTTCTCGGCCCATGGTTCTGGCACTCTGTTAGGCCCAAACCAGTTTCTGGCCTCGCCAGGCCCACCTTTACACTCTTACTAGGGCTTCTCTCGGCCCAGCCCCGCGTTCACTGGGCCTTCCCCAAAATCTACCTCGCCTCCGTCCCTGCCTCCTTCCAAGCTGCCGCCTCTGTTACAAACACCAGCATTACATGTTCGTCGCCTCACCATGGCCGAGTTACGTGACAAACGCGAATGCGGGCTTTGCTATAACTGTGATGAAAAGTTCGGTCTCAACCATCGGTGCCGGAGCAAATATTTATTGCTCATTGGTTATGACGAAGAAGGCGAAGAGCTCGGTGAGCCAGGGGATGATTCCGACACACCGGATGAGGAAATAGCCGGTGACATCTCCACTCTGCATGCTCTGTCGTGTCCACGTAAGGGTCGCTCGTTGCGAGTTTTCAGCTCATACGGTTCTCACCAATTTCAAGTGTTAATCGACAGTGGGAGTACTCATAACTTCATCAAGCCGGCGCTGGTTGAACGCTTACAGTTGCCAGTAACGTCCATTTCCCGATTCTGAGTTTCGACGGGTAGTGGCACTTCTCTGGTATGTCAATACCACTGTCCGGCAACCACCTTAGTTATTCAGGGAATTGATTTCACGGTGGATTTATTTTTGCTTGCGATCGATGGACCGGATATCGTCTTAGGATTTCCGTGGCTCCAGATGCTTGGGCGTGTTGCCCACGATTATTCAGCCCTCACAATGGACTTTCTGTGGAAGGGCCAACAGGTGACTCTCTGCGGTGAATCTTTGAAATTACCCAGTCCTGTTTCTCTTCATCACTTGCAAGCTCTGTTACAGGTTGAAGCGAGTCCTCAACTTTTTAAGCTCTTGAGCTCTCCAGTCGCCGAACCAGGCCACAGTTCGACTGATTTCTCATATCCGCCTGACCTTGCCCCACCAGTGGTCTCCCTATTACACAAATATCACAGCCTCTTTCAGCCTCCCACTGGTCTACCACCTCAACGGACAGTTGACCATCGTATACACTTGATCACCGGCACCAAACCAATCAACGTTCGCCCATATCGATACCCGCACTTTCAGAAATCCGAAATGGAAAAACTAATTCGAGAAATGCTTGAACAAGGAATAATCAAACCAAGCCAGAGCCCTTTTTCTTTGCCAGTTCTCCTTGTCCGGAAGAAGGATGGCTCATGGCGCTTCTGCGTCGACTATCGAACCCTTAATGCCGCCTCCTTGAAGGACAAGTTTCTGATTCCCACTAACGATGAGCTGCTCGATGAATTGGGCGGAGCCACCATTTTCAGCAAGTTGGATCTGCGTGTTGGGTATCACCAGATTCGGGTTTATTCCAAGGACACATACAAGACAGTGTTTCGCACGCACGACGGCCATTTTGAGTTCCTCATCATGCCTTTTGGCTTGACGAATACCCCGTCAACATTTCAAGCCACGATGAATCAACTCTTTGCCACCTATCTCCGAAGGTTCGTCATCATCTTTTTCGATGATATTTTGATTTATATTTCTTCCTTGACTGAACATCTTGGGCATTTGGAACTTGTTTTGCATCGTCTTTACTCTCACCAATTTTTTGTTAAGCTTTCAAAGTGCTTGTTTTGCAAGGACTCCATTGATTATCTGGGCCATATTGTCTCCTCCAAGGGAGTTCATGCTGATCCTAGGAAGATTGAAGCCATGGTTCAGTGGCCTGTTCTGAAAACCACCAAGCAACTTCGGGGGTTTCTCAACCTTACGGGCTATTACCGCCATTTTGTGGCCGGGTATGCCACTATTGCAGCTCCCCTCACAGACCTTCTACGCCGTGATGCATTCGAATAGATGGTTTCTGCTAGTGCGGCTTTCTCAGCCTTTAAGCAAGCTATGGTTGAAGCCCCGGTGTTGCACCTTCCTGATTTTTCTCAGGAATTTGTTATCGAGACAGACGCTTCTAATGACAGACTTAGGGCTGTCCTCATGCAACAAGGCCATCCCATCGCGTATTTTAGCAGGAAATTGGGTCCCCGCCTCCGAGCCTCATCCGTTTACATCAAGGAGTTGCATGCTATCACTGAGGCGGTGTTAAAGTGGCGCCAATACTTGTTAGGCCAGTCTTTTGTGATTCGTACTGATCATAAGAGCATCAAAGAACTTCTCCAGCAAGTTATACAAACTCCGGACCTGCAAGCTTACGTCTGGAAACTTCTCGGCTTCCATTTTCGCATTGAATATAAGCCAGGTAGTACAAACCGTGTGGCCGATGCACTTTCCCGTGTACCCGCGGAGTGGGACGACAGGGAGACTTTCCCTCAGTCTTCCTTCCATGCTCTGGTTTCTAGTCCAGTGTACCACTTGCTGGACCAGCTACATCATGACAATCGCACCGATCCGTATATGCAAGCCTTTCATGTGAAACATCATTAAGGTAACCTTTCCTCTCCATACTCTGTGGTTGGAGGATTGCTTCTGTTTTGAGGGCATTATGCCATCAGTCTGAAGTCGCCTCTGTGTGAGCTGATTCTCAAGGAATTTCATGATACCCCAAGCGGAGGGCATGCGAGAATCAACGGACCTTTGTTCGCCTATCTGTAAATTTCCATTGGCCACGAATGAGACAATCGGTTGTCAACCACATTGCCAATTGCCTTTTATGTCAATAGGTGAAATATTCCACTCAAACTCCAGCGGGATTGTTGCAACCATTACCGATTCCAGAGGCCGTCTAGGAAGATGTGACCATGGACTTCATCACCGGCCTTCCTCCATCAAAGGGGCTTTCCGTCATTATGGTGGTCGTGGATCGCTTGACCAAAATAGCTTATTTTGGTCCCTTGCCAGCTTCCTTTACAGCCACCTAAGTGGCCACTCTTTTTATTGAGACAGTGGTGCGCCATCATGGTTTTCCCCATTCGATTGTCTCGGATCATGACCCAGTTTTTCTGAGCAAGTTTTGGAAACAGCTTTTCGAGTTGAGCGGTACTCGGTTGTCAATGAGTAGTGCATACCATCTGTAAACGGACGGCCAATCCAAGGTCGTTAATCGAGGGCTAGAACAATATTTGTGAGCTTTTTCCCAAGAACGGCCAAGCTTGTAGCTCTCTATTGTGCTGGGCAGAGTTTCATTACAACACCAGCTATCATAGCAGCCTCAAGATGTCCCCGTTTCAAGCTTTATATGGTCGAGTTCCGCCTACTATTCCACAAGATACAAGGGGCTTTACTTCAATCTAAGCCCTCGACGAGGCCCTCACTACATGGGACGATCTTCTTCGCACCCTAAAAGCCAACTTGCTGGCAGCACAGAACCGGATGGCTATCCAAGCTAATGCTCATCGCCGTGAGTTAACTTTGACGTGGGCAATATGGTACTAGTCCGTTTATAGCCATACCGCCAGTCGTCAGTCTCTCGGGGCCGCCATCATAAGCTTTGCAAACATTTTTATGGCCCTTTTCCAATCTTGGAGCGTATTGGGCTCGTTGCCTATTGTGTGGGACTGCCCGAGGGGAGCCACATACGTCCAGTGTTCCACATCTCAGTACTCAAGCTATTCCGAGGCAAGATCGTTCACCAGAAACATGCTCTACCCGCAGGAAGTTGGGACAATCAACCAATTGACACTCCCGTGGCGATATGCGCCACTCGTAAGGTGCTCACCCGAGAAGGTCCACAGCAACAGGTTTTGGTGCAATGGTAAGGGTGTACACCGGAGGAAGCCACTTGGGAGACCTTTGTTGATTTCTGCACCACCTACCCGTACCTCCACCTTGAGGACAAGGTGGTTTTTGAAGGGGAGAGCAATGATACGACTATCTCCCTTCCTACGGACCTGGCCCAAGCCCAACCACCCGGGGCTTCTGAGGAGTTACCTACTGTTGAGACCACAGAAGAGCCCAAGGAGAAGGAACCTCCTGGAAGGCCCACACGCCCCATCAAGAAGCCAGCGTGGCTTAACGACTTTGTTTGAGGTCGTAATGAATGTTGAATAATTCCATTGAGTTTATTACCAGTCTGTATTAGCTATTTCAATTTGGTTTCTGTTACTCTTCTCCTAGCCTAGGGAGTCACGAAGTTGGTTATGAGGTTTTGCTTGGCTCACGCCATTTAAGCAGAGGAATGTAACGATGTGAGGTATCAAAACAATTACTAAGAAAATTTCTTCCAATCTTGATTCTATCGCTTTTCTCAATCTTATTCTTTATGGAGTTCACACCTGCTCGAAAGGTGAAATTCGACACTTAACATAATTTAACTTTTTTTTAGCTTTTCTCCGATCTAACTATTTGCCAAATATAATTAGTAAAAAGAGGCTTGTCATCTTATTTTTTCTATTATTTATTCTTTCAAATAATAATAAATGCAAGAGTTCTTTTTTAAAAAAAATTCAATAAAATTATTTATATTTTAAATTTAATAAATATTAAAATATTTTATGTTTAGCTAAAATAGAGAGTATGTTGTGTTAAAAAAAATAAAAAAGTGTGATTAGAGTAACTCACTTAAAAGTTACTAGCTAAAATATCTTTTTAGCTATTTTGACTAGAATTTAACTAAAATTTAGAGAATTCCTTACCAAAAAAAAAAAAAAAAAAAAAGGCAATTTAAAGAAAAATTGTGCAGGTTTATACTATTAGTGCTCAGCCCTTTTCTTTTCATTTCTATTTTTTTCCCCTCTCACTTGCCCACTTTCCCTTCAATACAACTTCCATTACAAGAATTCATATTTCCTCCTCTTTTCTACTTCAAACTAAAGTGTAAATTTCACTTCTATAAAAATATTAATGTGTTTATTTTTATATAAAAAGCAGATATTGATGCTCTATGATTTTATTTAGACAATATAAGGATTTGGACTTATAGAACAAATTTAAAAAATAGAGATATAGAGATATAATTGTCGATGTTTGTTTTTATTGTATGTGACATTGATATTAATTCTTATATTCAAATTCCAATCTCCGTACTAAAAACGACCCTAATATGGAAATTCAAAACACAAAATCAAAATCACAACTAAATAGAAAATTACTTTGATCAAATTAACATGTTTTAAAATATATATATCATAAAGGGAATTAGTAAACTTAAGAGGTTTTTTTTTTTTTATTAGTTATGGTCATGGGTCAAAAGGTTATGAAACTAAAATATTAAATCTGAATAACAGTCAGAGATTTTTTTTTTAAAAAAAAAAGTTGAGGTAAACAATAAAGTATATTTTACAATTATTCTATAAAAATAGTACTACGATTGAAAAAACATGAAAAACTATCAATCGGCCGCCAAAAGTTTTCATAAGATTTGAATTATTTGAAAAGGTGAATTAAATATGAATGATAGACTTGTAGTTTAAAAATTAAAGAATTACTTGTGAAAAAACAAACAATAAAGTATATTTTGATTATTATGCATATAAAGTTATAACATTGTATAAAAAATAAAAAACTATTTATGAAATCATAATCTTTTGAAAAGAATTTGATTCTTTGAAGAAGTTAAAAGAAATATAGTAAACGTGCTGTATTAAAAAAGATACATGATTATAAATAAATGGAAAAATTTTATTTTATTTTCTCTCTATCACACAATCCGAATATCTACTAAAATCTCTCCTCCAACTTTTTCCCTCTTACTTGTTCACTTTACAAAACATGCAATGCAATGAATGAAAATATCATAAGTTATAATTGAAATAGAAATACGAATGTAACATATAAAACATAAAGGCACGTGCTTTTGGTGCCCCTCTTTACTAATTTCCTAAAAAAAAAAAAAAAAAAAAAAACTATATAGATAAGCTATAGAAATGAAGAAATAAGTACCTGAGGATTGCTAAAGGCAAGAACCATAGCACCAATGCAATTTACCAAGAGTATCCCCGTACAAAAGAAAGTAGTATTTCTAGGTCCATATATCGTTGGAAATGTTCGTATATTATGCCTGTAATACCATTAAAATTGATTTAAACGTGGCTTAAAATACAAGTTAACAAAAGGTTGAGATTTGAAAGGTGATCAAAATGGAAAATTTTAAAATAAAAATTACAACTTACATGATATCACCTTCAACATCTGCAAGATCTTTCATGTTGTAAATGACCACAGTAAACGATGTTAAAAAGGCAGAGATGAAAACGGTTGAGAGACTGTGGTTAAAATTGAAAGCCAAACATTAGATTTCTATGAAAATTTGAATATGTGTATGGATGAGCTGAAATATTAAAGTTTTACTTGGAGGTTGATAGTAATATTATAAAATTGGACCGTCAGTCAAATTAGTTTAGTTTATTGTTTATTCTATAAATAAAATGTTGAACCATAATGTAGTTTTTGTGAATTGGAGTTTTATTTGGCGTCATCTTTTGTGGACCATTGAATGTCAACGCTAAATTAGCAGCTAATATAAAACTCACCCATTATAAGCCTATATCTTTACCATCTTTACTTACTACAAATATTAAGCAGGCTATACCTTCGAAAAAATATAATACAAACAATAAATTATATGTCATATTCAGACACTATAAGTTACCTTATAAACATTAATGTGCAGTTTGATTAACCGTTTTAACAACAATCTAACCTTTTTACTTGATTTATAAAAATAAATTTATATAAGTAAACTTATAAAACAATAAATTATATGTCATATTTAAATACAATGTATTATTTTTCCACAAGTCTAAATTTTTGTTCAATTATAAACCAAAAAGACCAATATACTACAGATGAAAAGTTGGTTGAAGTTAAAGAGGTGGGAATTTGATTTATATTATACAAAAGATGAAAGAAACTGAGACAAAAGATCCGAAAAAGTTAAAAACATCACGCAATAAGAATTTGATTTATATTCCAGTAGAATCATAAAGCAACCAAGAAAAGTTCAGATATGACTGTTTGTTACGCAAAAAAAAAAAAATATTTTTTTTCATAAGATCCCTAAATTAATTAGCATTCTCAGTACCTAAAGTAAGAGCATCATCACATACCTTGATCTTTGAACATTTTTTTGGACATAAACTTTTTGCTTAAGGAAGTTTTGGTCATAAAATTACCGATGAAGCTTTTATAATTTAACGCAGATAATGATATTCATTGTGTGATAAATTAAAATTTTATAATAGATATAGTTACATAAAGTGCAAAGCTGGTGTTCTTTTAGGGATTATTAAAGACTTTGAAAACTATAACATTTTTTTACTTAATGTAAATTTCTGTAAAATTTACAGTTATTATGCGAAAAGGGATTTTTTTTTATCTTGATTAAATTTCATAAATTCTTTATTAGTTTTAGTATCAGTTACTAAAACTATATAAAAAATAAGTTTAGAGCATGATCTAACCAAAAAAAAAAAAATGTATCAGAGTATATAAAAATATTCATAGTTTGTGTACTAATACATAGCCAAGAACCCAACTACTTAAGCTACGTCAATTGGTTATGAACACTATTGTGCCCATATGACCCAACTACTTAAACTACTAATTAACACGACATATGAACAACAATAAATAATGATTAAAGTTTCGTCTATTTGATCCACTCAATCTGTAGGAATACTCTAAAACCCATATTTAATGAGAATACGTAAAAGTAAACATTATTATTTGAAAGACAGAGCAAAACACGAAAAATAAAAGAATATATATATTTCTTTTTGTTTCAGAAAGATTGTTACACACCTCCATTGAAATGGAATTCCAAGGGAAGCTCTGGTGGCATAAAGTACACCATTGACGCGAAGGATTCCACCTGACTGCATAAGCATTTGAAACGGTGACAGAGGTAAGGTTTTATTTTAAGGAGGCATAAATTAAAAACACTAAAAATGCTAAAAAAAACTTCAAAATATCCACTTCTAATGCTATTAACTAGATAGAAGTATGTGCTACACACGTGCATATTTAGTTTATTGAATTTCTAGTATAAAAAGATAGAAGCATGTGCTACGTACGTACATATTTAGTTTATTGAATTTCTAGCATAAACATAAAATTTTATGAAGATTACAATTTTTTATTTATGAAAGAATGTTCAAATAGGGACACATTGGAAATAAACATTACTTCAATAAGGGTAAATTAGAAAAAAAAAAGTATTTAAGGGATAACAATTGAGAAGATTGTGCGAAAACGATTCTTAAATAATGACACATTTGAGAATAATTATATTAATGGGTATTTATTTATTTATTTATTTATGAAAGTTCTCTTATTTGAGATCACTTTTGATATGATAAAGACTACATTAAGTTAGATTTAGTATGGAGATATTTGAAATTCGGTTAATTAAGAGGGGGCCAAAATGAAAAATATTTGAAGAATTATATGCATTTAACAAAAAAATTCAGGGGCGTAAAAAAACTTTCTCAAAAACCAGGGGGAGCATATGCCCCCGGGCCCCACACCTCTCGGCCCTTGATATGAAAAATGAACCATTGAAAAGATGTTTTTAGCTTTTAAATTTATACAAGAAATTATTTGTTAATTTGTATATTTTTTTAATCTATATAATTTTAATCAAATTTAACGAATGAAAATTAGTCATTCTTGTAAGAAGGCCTTACGAGAAACAGACCTCTTTATTTTGTTTTGTTTTGTTTTTTTTTTTAAGATGTTTGTAATTAGAGCAAGTTGTAACTTCACGAAGTATATATATATATATATATATATATATATATATATAAATTAAAATAATTGTTTTTAATTAATAAATAGAAAATAAAGGAGACAATAATATTTAATTATTTAAAATGACAACAAATTACGTATTTTTTCATATATATATATATATATATATAAGCATATATATATCTTCCACTTCGATATGCTAGCACAAATTGACAACTTGAAGATATACAGATAACAACATTTTTTCTAAAAGCATATTAAATCAACTTTTCATGTAATCGATTTTAACTTTATAGAGGACCATTAAATTATTAATGATGGATGACCCAATAAAAATTTTAAACTTAAACACAACTTCATCACAATAATGGGAGGATGTAAAGAAAATATACCACAGAATTCACCATAGATGTTGCAATAGGAGATTTTTTGAATCTAATTGGAGGGGCAGAATAGAAAAAGTCCAGCAAAAGTGTAAGACAATAGATAGATGTTGTGATTAAGTCAGCATTCATCAACCACAAAATCAATAGACTAGCTAGTAGATAAAATGTCATCAAAAACCATGCTTGTTTTAGTGAAAGATTCCCTGCTGGTATAGGTAAATAAGGTTTATTCACCCTGAAAAATAAAAGAGACAAAGACAGAATAAGTTAAAAGATTTTTGCAAGTAATTCAACTAAAAAAAAATTATATTAAATAGGCTTTTACAATTGTCCGACCGTTTCTAATGCATCATTTTTATAAAAAAGTTAGATGACGTGTAGTAAAAGAAAAAGGTAGAGTGAGAAAGAGAGTGATAAAACTAGGACTGTTTATGGGTTGGGTTGGTGCGGGGTAGGATTTTTTTTTCCCGTCTTAAAGGGTGTGGATTGCACATATTTGGCCCCAACGATGTTAGAAAAATTTCACAACCCAATGATGTTCGGGTTGGGTTGGGACGGTGCGGGGTGGGTTGGGTGGTCGGTTTCAAAATTCAAAAAATCAAAGACTTAAAGTTCAATATAATATTCAAACTTCATCATTCAATAGAAATATCAATAATTCTTATCAGTCCGGCGAGAGAGCACCGGAGAAAGTGGGCAAGAAGGCGGCCGAGAGGACTGAGCAATGAGGAGAGTGTTATGAGGGGGTTCACGGGAGGGGAAGAAGAGGGAAAATTGAAAAGGAAGAGGCAAGAAGAGGGGGTTCACGGGAGGGGAGACCGAGAATGAGATTGTGAACCCTAATGTTAGTGAGCCTAAGGTAGAACTTAGGCAGTTCGGCTTGGGCCGAAAGCTTGGGGGTATGTTGTGCGGGTTGGGTTGAGGATTGCGGGTTGTTATGGGCCTAACCCGCAATCCGCCCCAAACACTTCGGGCCAGAGGTATAATGAGCCGCAAATTTAAAAATAATGCTACGGGTTGCTTTTTTCAACTTGAATTGGGGCGGGGTGGGTTGGATTTGCGAGTTGTTCGGGTTTATGAACAGCCCTAGATAAAACAACTTATCCTAGCATTTTTCATGTATGTGAACCTTACGAACTGATTATGAGCACTAGGAAATTGGTGTTGTTTTCTTCACTGTTATTGATTTAGAGACACTTTAAAGGAATATACGTACTTGGAGATTAACCGTACCTGTCAATATCAGCATCGTAAATCTGATTAATGCCACTATAAAGGGAGTTCCCAAGTATCATAACAATTAAGCCCGGGAATGCCTTAAACAATAGAGACCATTTAAACAATTGTGGGTTCTCAACTAACACTCTTGCAAACAAAGAACTGCCCAAAAAAGAGAATACACACAAAATAAATTATAACATTAACTTTCAATGTCCGTAAAAAAAAAAAAAAAAAAAAATAATGTTAAAGACACCAACTCAAATCTCATTTTTTGTGTATCAATATATATAGTACACGAGTTATTATCTTTATTAATAAATGTAATATTTTTTATTAATTAACGTGACAATAATTTGAGTTGGTGTCGTTAACTTTATTTATTAAAAAAAAAGGTCCCACCAGAAGAGTAGAAGTTAGTTTCCAGTACAATAAATAAAGTCTACTTACACGGCAAATACAGTTGTCCCATACATTGCGTAGGGCCTCGTGAATTGATAGCAAGCAGATCCAAAACGTGAAAGTTGAGCAAGTGTTGAATTGGAATCAGCAGATTCAGGTTGAGCGTATACCTAACACCATTTACTTCACTTGATGAGTGAAAAAAAACCAATTGGACAACTTTTTTTTTTTTATTTTATTTTATATTTTTTAAGCAACTCAAACAATATCCCACTTTAATTTATTACAAAAATATATACAAAGGAAAAACAAAAATAAAAAAGTTTTAGAATCCAGCTATAAGGGTCAATCAAACAATAGAAAAATGACGGCCTTGTTCATTCATAACTCAAGTTTAAAATTTGAGTTGTGTATATAAAAGAAAAATATTATATTAAAAAAATTGAATTTGAATTTTTATGAGAAAAAAATACTATTACAATAAAATTTGAGTTATAATTTGAGTTGTAAAATGAATAAAGCCGTAATAATTATACAATAATCCGAAAAAGAAGGCAAATGAAAAGAACCGGAAATTAACACCCGTTTCATAATTGGACAACTAATTCCAATGGTAATCAAACCATAGGAGTAATTATGGCATGTTTACTACTACTGATGAAAAATTTCGTGCTGCGCACAAGTATGCCCTTCGGCAACATGGCATGGACGCAGACATCAACCCATGTGTTTGCGACGTTGGCTTCTCACAGATGCATTACTTCTTGGTAATGTATCAATGATTTTCATAACTGCAGTATGAGGCTATTAAATGAGAGTAGGAACTGTATTACACATAATGTGATTCTGTTGAATTAAAACACATATATGATTTGAATTTCTAATAATTTTCGTTCAGTATAAAAATTCAAATTGAGTCTACCGATGGTCATATATAGAACGATCTTAATATTAAGTTATTAACAAATTCTTATTTATGAATTTGTGTCTTTTGACTTAGTACAAATTTTGAGATTGTTAAATCTTATTACTTATATCTTGGAGACATAATAAAATGGATAGCCAGGAATCTTATTCTCTGTAGTGGAGTATCTCCGAGTCGAGGTTGGGACGTGCACGGAGACCGTACCCAGACCCGGCAGGTTCGGTTAGTTGGATTTTATATTCATTTTGAATGAATTTGTTTTGGGTCTTAACAATGTTTCATGAATACTTTTTGCTCTAATCGGTAATGAGTAGGGTACGGGGAAAGTCTCTAACGGGGATTAATCCCGACTCAAGTTAAGCAAGTATGGGCGCGGAGGGCTATTTGAAGCTACGATCTTTCTCATCTTTCTCACCCCATCCCGACGCCATATTCAATAAAGAAATAAAAAGAGAATTGACGTGCCATATTGACCCAAGTGGCAACGAAATAAAGCATACCCGAATCGTATTATGCGCATGGTTTGACAATCTGCTTTTCCCATATATGTGAAGTGAAACAACTAGGAAGCCCTGCAGTGTCGAACGATAATAGGCGGTACTCCAGGAGAATGGGGAAAGATTGAGAGTTCCATATATGTGAAGTGAAACAACTAGGAAAAAAATAAAAATAAAAAGAAAATAGTGAAGAAAAGGTGTTGAGCGCAAATGCTTCAAGAGCTTCAAATTATAAGAGCACGGTGTACGTGCTCATTATTTCCATTCTTATACGGTTATTTTTCTTCTATTTTTTTTGGCTTACCCCAAGTTCCAAAAAAAAAAAAAAAAGAAGAGCGAGAGAAAAGAACATATTACTTGATGGATATCTCAAAATTTTAATGTATTAGCAACGACATTTCAAAATTTTATCGTTGTAAATATATTATTTGCGTCTAATTTTTTGTGCCGACTAAATTTACGATGACAGGTCGTCACAAATATAATATGACCGATGACAACGTACTCTTTTGCGACGACATTCCGTCATTGCAAATAAGCTTTTTTGTAGTGTCGTGTCGCTATCTGGATTGCTAACCCTATGTATACCCTAATTAGTTTTCTATGTGACTTTTTAAAAAAAAAAATTTAATTTAGATATATATATATATATTTGAAAAAAAGACACTACTGAAATGATGATTTGCAAATATGCACAATAGGTAAATATCTTTTAATTTTTCATATGTACAACCTAATCACTATTCTATTTGATTTATCCATATTAAAATCTTTTTTTAACATTTCTATATTATTTATGAAAATAAAAAACATATGTTATGATTAAAACACACATTTTGATACATCTATTTTTCTAAAATTTAATTTTTTAAATGTGGCTCATCATAAATTATTCGTATATTTATTTTTTTTTATCTCTTTTACTACTATGTGTTTGAAACCAAAATACAATTCTCTAATAACTTAGTTATGGAACACACATAACAATACGTGTGGAATACGATCCCTAAAGCTAGATCAACCATATAACTTTTCACGTGTTTAACACAGATTTTACTCTATCATTAAAGATTCTATTTTTATCGTTAAATTAATTTTTCAATAATTAATTAGATCTACCATAAGAATAATTATATGTCTCGCACTGTAAATTTTACATACGAACCTAGACAGTTTTAATCGTTAAGAAAATAATTTAATGGTTAAAAACAACTCCTTATTAATAGAGTAAAATAACTTATCCCACCATAAAATTCTCATTAAACATTCCAGTCTAAATTTACCAATAAAAATTTCCATAAATTTTGTTTTTTAAAAAATTAGAATCCACCATCCACGTGCAATTACTACCTAAAGACTAAGTCACCAATGATAATTATTGATAAGAACAAAGCTATATTCATGTTGACTGTAGAAAGTCATGACGAAAACAGGATTTTCCATTACCTGTACGATAACAAGCACGTGCAGCTACCTCTAGTTTGTATGACAAATCCGCGCTGTGAAACCTTTTTTTTTTTTTTTTTTGGCTTTCAAAGACCGGGAAATATATGTCGAATTATTATCATACAAACGAACACAATTTGACTTACACGGTCTCAAACTATTTTAAAAAGATCTTCATAAACAATCAGTTCTACTTAATGAACTCAAATCTTCATAAAGTTTACTTTATCTTTTTTAGTTGGTTAATTTAAGGCAAAGTCAAAAGAACGTTATTTTGGAAACTTTTGTATATCTCTTCAAGCTAACGTATTTTGTCTTTTTTGTTCTTTTTTCTTGGTAGCTTGCATTAACGACTAAAGTATAATGACTTGGAGTTCCATTTGAGTACTGGAGGTGCGTTATAATTAATATATTATTTTCCATATTTGCGTCTTTAATTATATAAAGTCACGAGAGTACACTGTCATTTCATGTACATTAAATATTTGAAGAAAATTAGCATATATATCTTGCATTTCTTTTTGAAAGTTATATATCTGGCATTTTAAGAAAAATAAAATTTAAACAATAATCTGGAAGTTGTCTTACGAGCTTTAAATTAGCATATATATCTTACACACTGTCACTTAGGAGACCTTTAGTTCATGGATTAGAATCATGTAATTAGAACTATTTTCAATTTACGTATATTTTTTGTCAGAGAAAACACTGTAGCGAACCATAAACTATAATTTAAATCATGATTTCAATCCTCCAACCAAACGTCCTCTTAGTTAACTCGTTGCTTTCATCACTGCCTTTGTATTGTAAAACTTTAGATCTACAATATCCAAAGATCTTAAAACGTCATGATCTTCACAGAATTATAATTATAGGCGTAGTTTGACTCATTGCTTTGATTTGATGAAGATCACTTCTACAAGGAATTTGAAGGAGAAGTAGAATCTAAGTTTCTCTCTCTAGACCCTCTATAATCTTTAACGTATTTTTCTGATGGAGAAAATGTATACAATTATTAGGTGGAGAGAGGATTAGACTCTTATTTTATAAACTATGAATTAGTATTTTTCATCAAAGTACACATCACTTTATGAGATGCAGACACATTCATTGATAAGAATTGTAACCCCTCATAGCTAATAGGATTTTAGTATTACGATAAATATTAAACCATTAAATAAATAATATTATTGGACTTTTATTTTATTATGTGGCCACATAATTCTTACATGTATTTCCATCCATGCAAGTAATTAAGGGTGACCGCAAGCAAGTAATAAGATCTAATTTCTTACTTGTAAGTAATTGTTGAAAGCAAATTTGGCAGTCCGTAGGAGAATATAATGGAAACGTGATAAGTTAAGCAAGGAAAATGTATGAATAACAAGATTGATCTTTGATTTCATATCTAGTATGTACTCATTTATTAATTAAAGCCCGATATTTTTATTCAGCTCCACCACAAGGTATAAAATGAGAAATAATCTAATTCTTCACTACTAAAAAAATCTTAATTATTGGTGGTTTTGACTGCCATTAAAAGTATAAGACGGCGGTCAAAAAGTGCAATTAATTAATCTAGGCGCCATTAAATATTGTGTGAAATATAATGGCGGTAAAAAATAAACACTTTAGATGGCTATTGAACAGAATTCGTTGTCTAATCTTTTCCCGTTTGGTTGGAGGATTCGTTCTCTGATTCGAATCATGGTTTATGATTTGCTACAGTATTTTCTCTCACAAAAAATACACATAAATTGAAAATTATTCTAATCTCATAGTTTTAATCCATGAACCAAACGGGCTCAACTTTAGATGGCGATCTAACGAAAATCGTCATCTAATCTTTTAACTATAAATAGCGGTTGAATGTTGATTGCCATCTAATAGTTTACACTTTAGACGGCAGTTGAATGACAACCCTTTTTCAGGGTACTTCTCAGTTGACCGCTGTGTGATTTTTTTTTAAGAAAAATAATTTCCTGCAATTTTTAGAATAAATTTCTATTAGAACCCAATTTTTTTTTTTTTTACATAAATTTCATAATTTCCTATATAATAATGCGTACAATACAAAACTTCTTTAAACAAATATTTAAACAATAATCTGGAAGTCATCTTACGAGCTTTAAATTAGCATATATATCTTCCACACTGTCACTTAGTTAACTCCTCGTTGCTTTCATCACTGCCTTTGTATTTCCATCCATGCAAGTAATTAAGGGTGACCGCAAGCAAGTAATAAGATCTACTTTCTTACTTTAAGTAATTGTTGAAAAGAAATTTGGCAGTCTGTAGGAGAATATAATGGAAACGTGATAAGTTAAGCAAGGAAAATGTATGAATAAAAAGATAGATCTTTGATTTCATATCTAGTATGTACTCATTTATTAATTAAAGCCCGATATTTTTATTTAGCTCCACCACAAGGTATAAAATGAGAAATAATCTTATTCTTCACTACTAAAAAAATCTTATTTATTGGTGTCTTTTGACTGCCATTAAAAGTATAAGACAGCGGTCAAAAACCGCAATTAATCTAGGAGCCATTAAATGTTGTGTGAAATATAATGGCAGAAAAAAATATACACGCGGTTGAGCAAGAGTTGCTGTCTAATATTTCAACTTTAGATGGAGGTCGAACGAAAATCGCCATCTAATTTTTTAACTTTAGATAGCGGTTGAATGTTGATTGCCATCTAATAGTTTACATTTTAGATGACAGTTGAATGACAATCCTTTTTCATGGTGTTTCTCAATTGATTGCTGTGTGATATTTTTTTTAGGAAAAAGAATTTTCTGCAATTTTTAGAAAAAATTTCTATTAAAACCCAATTTATTTATTTATTTATTTTTTTTACATAAATTTCATAATTTCCTATATAATAATGCGTATAATACAAAACTTCTTTAAACAAATATTTTTTATATTAACATTAAAAAGTCATTAACAACTTTAATCTTAAAAAAAAAGAACACACGCAATTTGAAAAATTAGAAATTGAATATTTAACAGTTACCTAAAGCATATTCTAAAAAAGTAACCTAAAGCAGTTCAATATGTACTAAATACATACATAAAAACAACAGTCTACAAAAATGGTGTCAGACTACCCGCCCCCATTCACTTCGAACTTCATCAGTCTCTTCTTGTGTGTAAGTACGCTTACTGAAAAACTACACAAAGAAAAAATAATTTGTTAGTCATATTTTCTTTTTTAAAACTGCGAACATAATTTAGCATAATAAGGTTTTGCAATTACCCCATTTTCCATCATGTCCATGGCACCAAAGGAAGAATCAATGAGCTCTTTCATATATCGCATTATATAGTATCCACATTCTACATTTGTAGGTTGCTGATTGTACTGCTTGCAAAGCAAAATATGTTAACTTAGCATAAAAAACAATATAACCTAATAATACTTGATGAGATATAATTGAGCTTACAGTAATAGGCATCCACGTAAGTTTGTCTCTGGGCAGTGGCGGATTTAAGTACAGTTCAGTGGGGGCTACTGTCCCCACTCAAATTTTTTTGAAAAAAATATTACCTTTAAAAATTTTAAAATTTTGCACTTAAGCCCCCACTGAAATAATATATGCCCCCACTAAAATAAATATATTTTCTTATATGTTCCCACTAAAATAATTTATTAAAAAAAAATTTAGTATACGCTCTCACTGAAGTAAAAGACTGGCTCCGTCACTGTCTCTGGGTACTCTTTAAAGAAAAGTATTAAACATCGTAAAAGCACTATAATAATTAAAATAACGAGTAAATTAAAGAATTCATCATGGAAAAAAATTTAAATAGCTATGATTTAATGTTATCTTTTTAAAAATATTGAAAACTTACTTTGTCATTAACTGTTTTAATTCCTCACGCACGCGTCCACGAAGCGGGTCCATATAGTAAATTGTGTCCATAAATAGTACCATGATTTTCTCACCATAATTAGTGACCTTCTTATAGAGTGAGATTTGAACAAGTCGAGTTGATTTACGAGTACCAATCTAGTTAAGGTGCGTTAAACTTCTCTTATATTAGCTATTGTCTCTCACTACCATACGAACTGCTTTTCACCACACTTTTAGTGGAAATCTACGATATCTATCGCCAGAACATCATCATCTAATATAAAATTCAAAAATTAGCTACCAATAAAATTTAGCTGTTTTAGTAGTGATAAAATAAGTTATCCAAATTGAGATTAAAAAAAAACAAAGCAAAATTAATTGTGTCAATAAATGTATAGGCACGACGCTAGAAAGGCAAAAAATTTGCAGCTAGATACATCTAGAGCAGTGATAGGCCTATTAAAATGATACAACCTTGTTAAATTGCGGTGTGGCATTGGTACTACATAACTATAAAACAAGAATACTCCTAAATAAATAAATAAATAACCTTAACTAAAACTAAGATCTTTTTCCCTATGATACGTAATTCGAACAAAAAAAGAACTAACATAAAATAATTAGTGCATGTATAAGTCCACGTGATAGACTGTTGACTCGTGTGTTAAGTTGGTAGAACTGATGAGTCAAATCCATCAAATAAATTGGTTAACAGATCGATTTAACTTATAATATCAATTATTAGCATCACGTTTAACTCGTTTTCGTGAGTTATTTTGTTGACGTGTTAAATATTTGCAGCCTTCTTTTATCTCCCTCCCTCCCCCCCTCCATAAGTCTAAATAAAATTTCTTTTAGGGTTTTCTAGATTTGTAAATGAAATGTTTACAAGAAAAACTATTATTTATTTCAAATAGTTTTTAAATTTATTATTTATTACAACGTCTGTTAAATTTAAGACTCATTTAGGCACGATTTTCCTATTCCCATAAATTCATTGTCAAATTAAAAACTAAATAAACATACCATAACATAAATAATTCAACAAAATTCAATTTATTACAACACAATCAAATTTCCAGTCATCAACACGAAATACTAAATTCTGGCATTACAATTTGTTATAACAAAGCAATCTCAAATAAAACAAAAAAAAAAAGATATGTGTAGATGCATGTCGTTGTGTATATGTGTGTGTGAATACATATATATAATTTGGATTACCGCGAGGACATTTTGATCTGTTGCTCTCTCTACTGTGTACAAAAGGAGAGAAGAAAATGGATTAATTTGCACAATAATTGCTATATGAAAGTATATGCAAGATATTCCAAACCAATAAGCTTCCAAATGAATAGATAAAATTTTACGCTTTCTTCCTTCACATAAACATATTCAAACTTGTGTCAATATCAATAATATTTGCCAGTCACTAAGATAACATGTACCTGATCATTACAAGCCGCAGGATATACCTTGGAATACTTTGCTTTGTCCAACTTCCTTACCTAAAAGCATAAAAACTTATTAAGAGTTTTTACTTTCTAGTTTATATTATTCTTGGTGATATATATATATATATATATATATATATATCATAACGAACCTCCAAAAGTATCCACAAGGCCCACTACAACAAAAAGGGTTATTAGTGACGACATTTATCGTTGCTAAAATTACATTATTAGTGACGACATGTCGTCGCAAAAAGGAAATCAAATTTTTTAACGACTTGTCGTCACATTAACTATAACGACGACATCTCGTTGCACAAAATTTCAATATCTAGGATAAGATTTCATCACTCAAATGCACCTCAACATGACTTTCTCAGCGGTTACTCCTCCTGTGTCGTATGTCCGTCTAGGTCATTCGCCTCCGAATCCTTTTGATAATAACGACGACGATTCAAGTGATGCTGCTAATTTAGAATATTAGATTTTTATTAATGTAACAATTTGTATTTCCGCACATTTCTACTATAATTACATTTTTATTTTATTTTATTAATTACTTTTTACAATAATAATTTTTATTTTTATTTTTTATTATTTATTTCATTTTATTTAATTCTTTTTTATTATTATAATATCATGAATCATATTTAATATTAGGTTTAAATATATAGTAATATACAACATTAATTAGTAAAATAATAAAAAATGAATAAAAATTTAAAATATTATTTGCGACGACAAATGTGTTCGTAAAAAATATAAGCCACGTCAGCTAAATCTACATCTTTTACAATGACTTAATTAAAAAAATATCGTTGCAAAAACTCAATGCCATGTCATCTTAACGATGTAACCGACAAAATAATTGCAGCGACTCATTTGTGACGATTTTCGTCGTAAATATAATTACGACGACTGCTTGTCGTCGCAAAAATTATTTTTGCGACGAATCAATTACAGCGACAGATTTGCAACGACAAGTGGTCGCTAAAACTTCATTTATGATGACTTTGCATTTGTTGCAATGAGTTTTTGTAGTCGCTAATAGCCCTATTTCTTGTAGTGGCGATGTGAGCGTGAAAGGGCACCATTATGTAAGGCTTGAAAGCCTATAAAAAATAAAAAATAAAAAATAAAAAAAAAAGAAAATAAAAGAAAATCCTTCGTCAGTTCTTATTTGCCACATGCACAAGGACCTCTTGGGGAAAAAAAAAAGAAGAAAAAACAATGGCGAAGAGAGAAACTGTGATCAGAAATTCTTTTGGAAAATATTTCCATAACATTCGTTTTATATTCTTTGATTAATGTCTATTTTTGTATATTTAATTAATGATCCGCTTGGGGAAATCTTTAATTCTATCGATTTATCATGACTAAAATGGTGGATGAAGTACTGTCTAAGATTGCAGATATTTTTGCAAATATATCTGTGAAAAACTATATTGAAAAGCTATAGAGATGAAGAAGTAACCTGAGGGCTAATGGGAAGAATCATAGCACCAATGTAATTTACCAGGAGTATCTAAAGAAGAAAGCAGTTTTTCTAGGTCCATATATCGCTAGAAATGTTCGTATATTAGCCTGTAATATTATTAAAAACTGTTTTAAACGTGGCTTAGAATACAAGTTAAATTTTGTTTTGAGATTGAAGAGGTGATCGAAATGAAAAATTTTAAAATAAAATTACAACTTACATCATATCACCTTTAACGTCTGTAAGATCTTTCATGTTGCTAATGACTATAAAAATGATGTTGCAAAGACGGAGATGGATACAGTTGAGGAACTGTGGTGAAAATTGAAAGCCAAAAATTATATTTCTATCAAAAGTTGAATTATGTGTATGGATGAGCTGAAATATTCATCTTTCACGGTATTAAATTTGTAAAATACATTTATTATATATACAAGTACATATTAACCTTCATGTTAAATGTACGTACAATATATATTAATTTTGGACTTCTTTGCATTGCATGTACATAACAACAATTAATTTTTTTTAATAATGTACATGATAACTTTTGCAATTCTCTCTGTACACATATTAAGTTTTGATCACATACCATTATTTTTTTATTTATAATTCGGGTTTAAATCTTGATAAAAGAAAACGTACATGTAAAAAAAGTAATTAAAAACATAAATTTTTCATAAATTTATAAATTATTCATTTACTGATAAATTGATAAATTATGCATTTATCGTAACCTATTTAAAATAATATTTTTTTCTTAGTTCCAATAATATTCATTTATAGAAGTTTTCCTGTAAATAAAAATTGAAAAGAAATTGAGGAGCCGGAGAGTGCAAAATAGAGAACGCAACATAAAATTCGGGTGTTGTTGCAGATGAAGAGAAATCAGTCCAAACTTTGTGCAAAGTTATTAGGAAATATATTATATTAGCTGTATTATAATGGTGTTCATTATTTACCCTTTTTGTCTTTTATTCACTTTCCTATATTAGTGTAATTAGAATCCCACTAAAAGGGATCACGACATTGTAGCCTTAGAATTAGTCTGCTATTTACCTTGATTCTCATGTATATATATACACCATATACTGAAAATGAAAGATATTCAGTTTTCCACCATTGTTTGTCTCTGCCATTATCATTTATTTACATGGTATCAGAGTGTCATCCTAGTGCCTGACCATTTTTTTTAACCTTTATCAACCAGTAAAATCCCATGACAAATACAAGCCAAACATCTACAGAAAAATCCCTTTCTACAAATCCAAAAACCAGCAACGTCACTTTAACTATGGATCCATCCAATCCATAATTCGTTCATCATTCGGATTAACCCGGTCACTTGCTTGTTCCAACAAAACTAAATGGTTCGAATTATCCATCATGGAGTAAATCTATGATTCATGCTCTAACAGCCAAAAACAAAATTGGTTTCATTGATGGTTCTATTGAGCCACCCTTTGAAATGGAGAATCCAACAGAATATGCCCTTTGGAACCAATGCAACAGCATGATTTTGTCATGGCTCACTCACTCCGTGGAACCTGATCTAGCCCAGGGGGTTGTCCACGCCAAAACAGCGCGTTAAGTGTGGGAGGACTTTCAAGAACAATTCTCACAGAAGAATGGACCAGCAATTTATCAGATCCAAAAGGTGCTAGCCACCCTTTCACAAGGCTCGATGACTGTCTCGGCATACTTCACAAAACTGAAGAGTCTTTGGGACGAGTTGGATACATATCGTCCTATCCATGCTTGCAATCAGATGAAGGCGCACATCGAACAAAGAGAAGAGGATCGAATGATGCAGTTTCTCATGGGCCTTAATGATACCTATAACGGCATCCGTAGCAACATTCTCATGATATCTCCGCTGCCTAATGTTCGACAAGCCTATTCTCTTGTCATTCAAGATGAAATGCAACGAACGGTGACGTCAGAGACAACTGAAAACTTCTCTATTGCTGCTGCAGTTCAGAATCATCCCAAAAAGCAAGCATTGTGAACATTGCAACAGAGAAGGCTATACAATTGAAAACTGTCGGACACTGAAGTTTCATTGCAAACACTGTCATAAGAGAGGACATACAGAGGACATATGCAGATATAAAAATGGCACATGGACGCAAACACCGCAGCCAATCGACAAGGACAACAACAACTGCAGTATGGATTTCGAAGGAACTCTAACTCCATTGTCAATGCAATAGACTCACCTCAATCTACCCATGAAATTCATTCGCAGGAAAGTAGCAAAACAAACCAAAATCCTGATCCAACTAATGTCTTGCAAGGATTTTCTGCAGAACAACTCTAACAACTTTCCCGTGCCTTATCAATGATGAACACAAGTCATAGCGCTGGTAATAAAAACACATATACGAATGCGATAGGTCTGTCTACTTTTCCAGATGCTATGATTAATTCTGTATTCACTAAGCCTTGGATTTTGGATAGTGGGGCCACTGACCATATCACCTCTGATTCCACACTTTTCACTAAAACAAAATCATCATCAGTACCAATGGTTAATTTACCAACTGGATCCACAGCTTCAATAACTTCAACTGGCACTGTTCATTTCAATTCTGATATCACACTAGATGATGTTCTTTGTGTTCCTACTTTTCGTCTAAATCTAATTTCTGTGAGTAAAATTACCACTGCACTAAATTGTTGTGCAATCTTCTTTCCAACCTTTTGTGTTCTACAGGACTTGGCTACGGGGAAGATGATTGGCTCGAGTAAGCAACATGGTGGTCTCTATTACATGCATCCATTACAAAGAACACCAACCTGTCATCAAACTTCACATTCATCCAGTCTATGGCATATGCGTCTTGGACATCCATCACCATCTCGCCTTAGCTTCTTCATTGTTACCTTTAAATGATATTTCACTACAACAAAAAAAGGCTTTTGATAGCGTTTAGTTATAGCATTTTTGAAAAAACGCTATTAAAACTTACTTTAATTACATTTTATAGCGTTTTAAAAAAGTTATTTTCGGTAGATATATATATATATTTATATTAAAAAAACATGAAATATTTTAGCGGATTTTGAAAGTAGTTTCCCCCCAAATTTTCATTTTACTCGCAAATGTTTTGGAAGCTTTCAGATCAAAATTAAAATTTACCACCGTATGAGAGAATTAAGTAGAACGCGGGTAAGTTGTGGAACTGAGAGAGAAGAGCTTTGAAAGCAAAATCTACAAGTGGGATACGACCATCAACCATTCTCAGAGCACAGCTCAGCTGTCCTCCAGAAATCAGCCCCACAAACAAACATCACACATTCCACCACCAACTGCCATCTCCCCATCTCTCTCTCTCTCTCTCTCTTCCCAAATTCTCTGCTACGCTTATTCATCAGCGTTCAAAGAGAGAGAAAAACGTGAGAGACTCACGACGGAAGAAGAAATGCGCCGCCGTCGATTCCGACCACCTCTGGCGAACCCATAGTGATCCGAGATTAAATCCAAGAAGCCCATGAGCTGATCTACAAAACCCCCATCACCACGCCGCCCAATTTCCCGCCGATCGGCCGGAATTTTAGTTTGAAATTCCCGGCCACCGCACCTTCCAACGCAACG